>NW_022145594.1:33281108-33488608 GCF_000002235.5 Strongylocentrotus purpuratus
CCCGGCCCTTACAATCTTGGCACGAAAGTTGTGATAATTCAAATTTTTTACAATATTTGCCCTTCGCCCCTTTCAAAGGGATATGGGGGTCAGGATCCATCTAATGGCATGTATGTACATTCATTGTGGGAAAACTAGCCTATTTAAAAAAAATATATTTTCCTCCGAAATGCTGAACCACCCCGCCCTTACCATTTTGGCCTGAAATTGGTGTTTATTCAAATTATCACAATATTTGCCCCTACGCCCCTTTCAAAGGGATATGGGGGTCAAGATCCATCTAATGGCATGTATGGACATTCATTGTGGGGAAACTAACCTATTAAAAAAATATATATTTTCCTCCAAAATGCTGAACCACCCCCGGCCCTTACCATTTCGGCCCGAAAGTTGTGATAATTCAAATTTTTACAATATTTGCCCCTTCGCCCCTTTCAAAGGAAATGGGAGTCAGGATCAACCTAATGGAATGTATGTACATTCATTCTGGGGAAACTAGCCTATTAAAAAAAATATATATTTTCCTCCAAAAGCTGAACCACCCCGCCCTTACAATTTCGGCACGAAAGTTGTGATAATTCAAATTTTTACAATATTTGCCCCTTCGCCCTTTCAAAGGGATATGGGGGTCAGGATCCATCTAATGGCATGTATGTACATTCATTGTGGGGAAACTAGCCTATTAAAAAATATAATATTTTCCTCCAAATGCTGAACCACCCCGGACCTTCTAATTTCGGCCCGAAAGTTGTGATAATTCAAATTTTTACAATATTGCCCCTACGCCCCTTTCAAAGGGATATGGGGTAATGATCCATCTAATGGCATTTATGTACATTCATTGTGGGGTAACTAGCCTAATCAAAAATATAATTTTTTCCTTCAAAATGCTGAACCACCCCGGCCCTTACAATTTCGGCCCGAAAGTTGTGATAATTCAAATTTTTACAATATTTGCCACTACGCCCCTTTCAAGGGATATGGGGGTCAGAATCGATTTAATTGCATGTAGGTACAATCATTGTGGGGAAACTAGCCTATTAAAAAAAATATATATTTTCCTCCAAAATCCTGAACCACCCCGGCCCTTACCATTTCGGCCTGAAATTGGTGTTTATTCAAATTATCACAATATTTGCCCCTACGCCCCTTTCAAAGGGATATGGGAGTCAAGATCCATCTAATGGCATTTATGGACATTCATTGTGGGGAACTAACCTATTAAAAAAATATAATATTTTCCTCCAAATGCTGAACCACCCCGGACCTTCTAATTTCGGCCCGAAAGTTGTGATAATTCAAATTTTTACAATATTTGCCCCTACGCCCTTTTCAAAGGGATATGGGGGTCAGGATTCATCTAATGGCATTTATGTACATTCATTGTGGGGAAACTAGCCTATTAAAAAAATATAATATTTCCTCCAAAATGCTGAACCATCCCGGACCTTCTAATTTCGGCCCGAAAGTTGTGATAATTTAAATTTTTACAATATTTGTCCCTACGCCCCTTTCAAAGGGATATGGGGGTCAGGATCCATCTAATGGCATGTATGTACATTCATTGTGGGGAAACTAACCTATTCAAAAAAAATAATATATTTTCCTCCAAAATGCTGAACCACCCCGGACCTTCTAATTTCGGCCCGAAAGTTGTGATAATTCAAATTTTTACAATATTTGCCCCTACGCCCCTTTCAAAGGGATATGGGGGTCAGGATCCATCTAATGGCATGTATGTACATTCATTGTGGGGAAACTAGCCTATTTAAAAAAATATATATTTTCCTCCAAAAATCTGAACCACCCCGGCCCTTACAATTTCGGCACGAAAGTTGTGATAATTCAAATTATCACAATATTTGCCCCTACGCCCCTTTCAAAGGGATATGGGGGTCAAGATCCATCTAATGGCATGTATGGACATTCATTGTGGGGAAACTAACCTATTAAAAAAAATATATATTTTCCTCCAAAATGCTGAACCACCCCGGCCCTTACCATTTCGACCCGAAAGTTGTGATAATTCAAATTTTTACAATATTTGCCCCTTCGCCCCTTTCAAAGGGATATGGGGGTCAAGATTCATCTAATGGCATGTAGGTACATTCATTGACGAGAAACTAGCCTATTAAAAAAAATATATATTTTCCTCCAAAATCCTGAACCACCCCGGCCCTTACCATTTCGGCCTGAAATTGGTGTTTATTCAAATTATCACAATATTTGCCTCTACCCCCCTTTCAAAGGGATATGGGGGTCAAGATCCATCTAATGGCATGTATGACATTCATTGTGGGGAAACTAACCTATTAAAAAAATATATATTTTCCTCCAAAATGCTGAACCACCCCGGCCCTTACCATTTTGGCACGAAAGTTGTGATAATTCAAATTTTTACAATATTTGCCCCTTCGCCCCTTTCAAAGGGAATGGGAGTCAGGATCAACCTAATGGAATGTATGTACATTCATTGTGGGGAAACTAGCCTATTAAAAAAAATATATATTTTCCTCCAAAATGCTGAACCACCCCGGCCCTTACCATTTCGGCACGAAAGTTGTGATAATTCAAATTTTACAATATTTGCCCCTTCGCCCCTTTCAAAGGGATATGGGGGTCAGGATCCATCTAATGGCATGTATGTACATTCATTGTGGGGAAACTAGCCTATTCAAAAAATATAATATTTTCCTCCAAAATGCTGAACCACCCCGGACCTTCTAATTTCGGCCCGAAAGTTGTGATAATTCAAATTTTTACAATATTTGCCCCTACGCCCCTTTCAAAGGGATATGGGGGTCAGGATCCATCTAATGGCATGTATGTACATTCATTGTGGGGAAACTAGCATATTAAAAAAAAATAATATTTTCCTCCAAAATGCTGAACCACCCCGGCCCTTACAATTTTGGCACGAAAGTTGTGATAATTCAAATTTTTACAATATTTGCCCCTTCGCCCCTTTCAAAGGGATATGGGGGTCAGGATCCATCTAATGGCATGTATGTACATTCATTGTGGGGAAACTAGCCTATTAAAAAAATATATATTTTCCTCCAAAATGCTGAACCACCCCGGCCCTTACCATTTTGGCCGGAAATTGGTGTTTATTCAAATTATCACAATATTTGCCCCTATGCCCTTTCAAAGGGATATGGGGGTCAGGATTCATCTAATGGCATTTATGTACATTCATTGTGGGGAAACTAGCCTATTAAGAAAATATAATATTTTCCTCCAAAATGCTGAACCACCCCGGCCATTACCATTTCGGCACGAAAGTTGTGATAATTCAAATTTTTACAATATTTGCCCCTACGCCCCTTTCAAAGGGATATGGGGGTCAGGATCCATCTAATGGCATTTATGTACATTCATTGTGGGGAAACTAGCCTATTAAAAAAATATAATATTTTCCTCCAAAATGCTGAACCACCCCGGACCATCTAATTTCGGCCCGGAAGTTGTGATGATTCAAATTTTTACAATATTTGCCCCTACGCCCCTTTCAAAGGGATATGGGGGTCAGGATCCATCTAATGGCATTTATGTACATTCATTGTGGGGAAAGTAGCCTATTAAAAAAAATATATATTTTCCTCCAAAATCCTGAACCACCCCGGCCCTTACCATTTCGGCCTGAAATTGGTGTTTATTCAAATTATCACAATATTTGCCCCTACGCCCCTTTCAAAGGGATTAGGGGTCAGGAGCCATCTAATGGCATGTATGTACATTCATTGTGGGGAAACTAACCTATTCAAAAAAAATATATATTTTCCTCCAAAATGCTGAACCACCCCGGACCTTCTAATTTCGGCCCGAAAGTTGTGATAATTCAAATTTTACAATATTTGCCCCTACGCCCCTTTTAAAGGGATATGGGGGTCAGGATCCATCTAATGGCATGTATGTACATTCATTGTGGGGAAACTAGCATATTAAAAAAAAATATATTTTCCTCCAAAATGCTGAACCACCCCGGCCCTTACAATCTTGGCACGAAAGTTGTGATAATTCAAATTTTTACAATATTTGCCCCTTCGCCCCTTTCAAAGGGATATGGGGGTCAGGATCCATCTAATGGCATGTATGTACATTCATTGTGGGGAAACTAGCATATTACAAAAAAATAATATTTTCCTCCAAAATGCTGAACCACCCCGCCCTTACAATTTTGGCACGAAAGTTGTGATAATTCAAATTTTTACAATATTTGCCCCTTCGCCCCTTTCAAAGGGATATGGGGGTCAGGATCCATCTAATGGCATGTATGTACATTCATTGTGGGGAAACTAGCCTATTCAAAAAATATAATATTTTCCTCCAAAATGCTGAACCACCCCGGCCATTACCATTTCGGCACGAAAGTTGTGATAATTCAAATTTTTACAATATTTGCCCCTACGCCCCTTTCAAAGGGATATGGGGGTCAGGATCCATCTAATGGCATTTATGTACATTCATTGTGGGGAAACTAGCCTATTACAAAAATATAATATTTTCCTCCAAATGCTGAACAAACCCGGACCTTCTAATTTCGGCCCGAAAGTTGTGATAATTCAAATTTTTACAATATTTGCCCCTACGCCCCTTTCAAAGGGATATGGGGGTAATGATCCATCTAATGGCATTTATGTACATTCATTGTGGGGTAACTAGCCTAATCAAAAAATATAATTTTTTCCTTCAAAATGCTGAACCACCCCGGCCCTTACAATTTCGGCCCGAAAGTTGTGATAATTCAAATTTTTACAATATTTGCCACTACGCCCCTTTCAAAGGGATATGGGGGTCAGAATCGATTTAATTGCATGTAGGTACAATCATTGTGGGGAAACTAGCCTATTAAAAAAAAATATATTTTCCTCCAAAATCCTGAACCACCCGGCCCTTACCATTTCGGCCTGAAATTGGTGTTTATTCAAATTATCACAATATTTGCCCCTACGCCCCTTTCAAAGGGATATGGGAGTCAAGATCCATCTAATGGCATGTATGGACATTCATTGTGGGGAAACTAACCTATTAAAAAAAATATAATATTTTCCTCCAAAATGCTGAACCACCCCGGACCTTCTAATTTCGGCCCGAAAGCTTTGATAATTCAAATTTTTACAATATTTGCCCTACGCCCTTTCAAAGGGATATGGGGGTCAGGATTCATCTAATGGCATTTATGTACATTCATTGTGGGGAAACTAGCCTATTAAAAAAATATAATATTTTCCTCCAAAATGCTGAACCATCCCGGACCTTCTAATTTCGGCCCGAAAGTTGTGATAATTCAAATTTTTACAATATTTGTCCCTACGCCCCTTTCAAAGGGATATGGGGGTCAGGATCCATCTAATGGCATTTATGTACATTCATTGTGGGGAAACCAGCCTATTAAAAAAAATATATATTTTCCTCCAAAATCCTGAACCACCCCGGCCCTTACCATTTCGGCCTGAAATTGGTGTTTATTCAAATTATCACAATATTTGCCCCTACGCCCCTTTCAAAGGGATTAGGGGTCAGGATCCATCTAATGGCATGTATGTACATTCATTGTGGGGAAACTAACCTATTCAAAAAAAAAATATATTTTCCTCCAAAATGCTGAACCACCCCGGACCTTCTAATTTCGGCCCGAAAGTTGTGATAATTCAAATTTTTACAATATTTGCCCCTACGCCCCTTTCAAAGGGATATGGGGGTCAGGATCCATCTAATGGCATGTTTGTACATTCATTGTGGGAAAACTAGCCTATTTAAAAAAAAATATATTTTCCTCCAAAATGCTGAACCACCCCGGCCCTTACCATTTTGGCCTGAAATTGGTGTTTATTCAAATTATCACAATATTTGCCCCTACGCCCCTTTCAAAGGGATATGGGGGTCAAGATCCATCTAATGGCATGTATGGACATTCATTGTGGGAAACTAACCTATTAAAAAAAATATATATTTTCCTCCAAAATGCTGAACCACCCCGGCCCTTACCATTTCGGCCCGAAAGTTGTGATAATTCAAATTTTTACAATATTTGCCCCTTCGCCCCTTTCAAAGGGAAATGGGAGTCAGGATCAACCTAATGGAATGTATGTACATTCATTGTGGGGAAACTAGCCTATTAAAAAAAATATATATTTTCCTCCAAAAAGCTGAACCACCCCGGCCCTTACAATTTCGGCACGAAAGTTGTGATAATTCAAATTTTTACAATATTTGCCCCTTCGCCCCTTTCAAAGGGATATGGGGTCAGGATCCATCTAATGGCATGTATGTACATTCATTGTGGGGAAACTAGCCTATTCAAAAAATATAATATTTTCCTCCAAAATGCTGAACCACCCCGGCCATTACCATTTCGGCACGAAAGTTGTGATAATTCAAATTTTTACAATATTTGCCCCTACGCCCCTTTCAAAGGGATATGGGGGTCAGGATCCATCTAATGGCATTTATGTACATTCATTGTGGGGAAACTAGCCTATTAAAAAAATATAATATTTTCCTCCAAAATGCTGAACCACCCCGGACCATCTAATTTCGGCCCGGAAGTTGTGATGATTCAAATTTTTACAATATTTGCCCCTACGCCCCTTTCAAAGGGATATGGGGGTCAGGATCCATCTAATGGCATTTATGTACATTCATTGTGGGGAAAGTAGCCTATTAAAAAAATATATATTTTCCTCCAAAATCCTGAACCACCCCGGCCCTTACCATTTCGGCCTGAAATTGGTGTTTATTCAAATTATCACAATATTTGCCCCTACGCCCCTTTCAAAGGGATTAGGGGTCAGGATCCATCTAATGGCATGTATGTACATTCATTGTGGGGAAACTAACCTATTCAAAAAAAAAATATATTTTCCTCCAAAATGCTGAACCACCCCGGACCTTCTAATTTCGGCCCGAAAGTTGTGATAATTCAAATTTTTACAATATTTGCCCCTACGCCCCTTTTAAAGGGATATGGGGGTCAGGATCCATCTAATGGCATGTATGTACATTCATTGTGGGGAAACTAGCATATTAAAAAAAAAATATATTTTCCTCCAAAATGCTGAACCACCCCGGCCCTTACAATCTTGGCACGAAAGTTGTGATAATTCAAATTTTTACAATATTTGCCCCTTCGCCCCTTTCAAAGGGATATGGGGGTCAGGATCCATCTAATGGCATGTATGTACATTCATTGTGGGGAAACTAGCATATTACAAAAAATAATATTTTCCTCCAAAATGCTGAACCACCCCGGCCCTTACAATTTTGGCACGAAAGTTGTGATAATTCAAATTTTTACAATATTTGCCCCTTCGCCCCTTTCAAAGGGATATGGGGGTCAGGATCCATCTAATGGCATGTATGTACATTCATTGTGGGGAAACTAGCCTATTCAAAAAATATAATATTTTCCTCCAAAATGCTGAACCACCCCGGCCATTACCATTTCGGCACGAAAGTTGTGATAATTCAAATTTTTACAATATTTGCCCCTACGCCCCTTTCAAAGGGATATGGGGGTCAGGATCCATCTAATGGCATTTATGTACATTCATTGTGGGGAAACTAGCCTATTAAAAAAATATAATATTTTCCTCCAAATGCTGAACCACCCGGACCTTCTAATTTCGGCCCGAAAGTTGTGATAATTCAAATTTTTACAATATTTGCCCCTACGCCCCTTTCAAAGGGATATGGGGGTAATGATCCATCTAATGGCATTTATGTACATTCATTGTGGGGTAACTAGCCTAATCAAAAAATATAATTTTTTCCTTCAAAATGCTGAACCACCCCGGCCCTTACAATTTCGGCCCGAAAGTTGTGATAATTCTAATTTTTACAATATTTGCCACTACGCCCCTTTCAAAGGGATATGGGGGTCAGAATCGATTTAATTGCATGTAGGTACAATCATTGTGGGGAAACTAGCCTATTAAAAAAAATATATATTTTCCTCCAAAATCCTGAACCACCCCGGCCCTTACCATTTCGGCCTGAAATTGGTGTTTATTCAAATTATCACAATATTTGCCCCTACGCCCCTTTCAAAGGGATATGGGAGTCAAGATCCATCTAATGGCATGTATGGACATTCATTGTGGGGAAACTAACCTATTAAAAAAATATAATATTTTCCTCTAAAATGCTGAACCACCCCGGACCTTCTAATTTCGGCCCGAAAGCTTTGATAATTCAAATTTTTACAATATTTGCCCCTACGCCCTTTTCAAAGGGATATGGGGGTCAGGATTCATCTAATGGCATTTATGTACATTCATTGTGGGGAAACTAGCCTATTAAAAAAATATAATATTTTCCTCCAAAATGCTGAACCATCCCGGACCTTCTAATTTCGGCCCGAAAGTTGTGATAATTCAAATTTTTACAATATTTGTCCCTACGCCCCTTTCAAAGGGATATGGGGGTCAGGATCCATCTAATGGCATTTATGTACATTCATTGTGGGGAAACTAGCCTATTAAAAAAAATATATATTTTCCTCCAAAATCCTGAACCACCCCGGCCCTTACCATTTCGGCCTGAAATTGGTGTTTATTCAAATTATCACAATATTTGCCCCTACGCCCCTTTCAAAGGGATTAGGGGTCAGGATCCATCTAATGGCATGTATGTACATTCATTGTGGGGAAACTAACCTATTCAAAAAAAAATATATTTTCCTCCAAAATGCTGAACCACCCCGGACCTTCTAATTTCGGCTCGAAAGTTGTGATAATTCAAATTTTTACAATATTTGCCCCTACGCCCCTTTCAAAGGGATATGGGGGTCAGGATCCATCTAATGGCATGTTTGTACATTCATTGTGGGAAAACTAGCCTATTAAAAAAAAATATATTTTCCTCCAAAATGCTGAACCACCCCGGCCCTTACCATTTTGGCCTGAAATTGGTGTTTATTCAAATTATCACAATATTTGCCCCTACGCCCCTTTCAAAGGGATATGGGGGTCAAGATCCATCTAATGGCATGTATGGACATTCATTGTGGGGAAACTAACCTATTAAAAAAAATATATATTTTCCTCCAAAATGCTGAACCACCCCGGCCCTTACCATTTCGGCCCGAAAGTTGTGATAATTCAAATTTTTACAATATTTGCCCCTTCGCCCCTTTCAAAGGGAAATGGGAGTCAGGATCAACCTAATGGAATGTATGTACATTCATTGTGGGGAAACTAGCCTATTAAAAAAAATATATATTTTCCTCCAAAAAGCTGAACCACCCCGGCCCTTACAATTTCGGCACGAAAGTTGTGATAATTCAAATTTTTACAATATTTGCCCCTTCGCCCCTTTCAAAGGGATATGGGGGTCAGGATCCATCTAATGGCATGTATGTACATTCATTGTGGGGAAACTAGCCTATTCAAAAAATATAATATTTTCCTCCAAAATGCTGAACCACCCCGGCCATTACCATTTCGGCACGAAAGTTGTGATAATTCAAATTTTTACAATATTTGCCCCTACGCCCCTTTCAAAGGGATATGGGGGTCAAGATTCATCTAATGGCATGTAGGTACATTCATTGACGAGAAACTAGCGTATTAAAAAAAATATATATTTTCCTCCAAAATCCTGAACCACCCCGGCCCTTACCATTTCGGCCTGAAATTGGTGTTTATTCAAATTATCACAATATTTGCCTCTACCCCCCCTTTCAAAGGGATATGGGGGTCAAGATCCATCTAATGGCATGTATGGACATTCATTGTGGGGAAACTAGCCTATAAAAAAAAAAGTATATTTTCCTCCAAAATGCTGAACCACCCGGCCCTTACCATTTTGGCCTGAAATTGGTGTTTATTCAAATTATCACAATATTTGCCCCTATGCCCCTTTCAAAGGGATATGGGGGTCAGGATCCATCTAATGGCATGTATGGACATTCATTGTGGGGAAACTAACCTATTCAAAAAAAAAATATTTTCCTCCAAAATGCTCAACCACCCCGGCCCTTACCATTTTGGCACGAAAGTTGTGATAATTCAAATTTTTACAATATTTGCCCCTTCGCCCCTTTCAAAGGGAAATGGGAGTCAGGATCAACCTAATGGAATGTATGTACATTCATTGTGGGGAAACTAGCCTATTAAAAAAAAAATATTTTTCCTCCAAAATGCTGAACCACCCCGGCCCTTACCATTTCGGCACGAAAGTTGTGATAATTCAAATTTTTACAATATTTGCCCCTTCGCCCCTTTCAAAGGGATATGGGGGTCAGGATCCATCTAATGGCATGTATGTACATTCATTGTGGGGAAACTAGCCTATTCAAAAAATATAATATTTTCCTCCAAAATGCTGAACCACCCCGGACCTTCTAATTTCGGCCCGAAAGTTGTGATAATTCAAATTTTTACAATATTTGCCCCTACGCCCCTTTCAAAGGGATATGGGGGTCAGGATCCATCTAATGGCATGTATGTACATTCATTGTGGGGAAACTAGCATATTAAAAAAAAATAATATTTTCCTCCAAAATGCTGAACCACCCCGGCCCTTACAATTTTGGCACGAAAGTTGTGATAATTCAAATTTTTACAATATTTGCCCCTTCGCCCCTTTCAAAGGGATATGGGGGTCAGGATCCATCTAATGGCATGTATGTACATTCATTGTGGGGTAACTAGCCTAATCAAAAAATATATTTTTTCCTTCAAAATGCTGAACCACCCCGGCCCTTACAATTTCGGCCCGAAAGTTGTGATAATTCAAATTTTTACAATATTTGCCACTACGCCCCTTTCAAAGGGATATGGGGGTCAGAATCGATTTAATTGCATGTAGGTACAATCATTGTGGGGAAACTAGCCTATTAAAAAAAATATATATTTTCCTCCAAAATCCTGAACCACCCCGGCCCTTACCATTTCGGCCTGAAATTGGTGTTTATTCAAATTATCACAATATTTGCCCCTACGCCCCTTTCAAAGGGATATGGGAGTCAAGATCCATCTAATGGCATGCATGGACATTCATTGTGGGGAAACTAACCTATTAAAAAAATATAATATTTTCCTCCAAAATGCTGAACCACCCCGGACCTTCTAATTTCGGCCCGAAAGTTGTGATAATTCAAATTTTTACAATATTTGCCCCTACGCCCTTTTCAAAGGGATATGGGGGTCAGGATTCATCTAATGGCATTTATGTACATTCATTGTGGGGAAACTAGCCTATTAAAAAAATATAATATTTTCCTCCAAAATGCTGAACCATCCCGGACCTTCTAATTTCGGCCCGAAAGTTGTGATAATTCAAATTTTTACAATATTTGCCCCTACGCCCCTTTCAAAGGGATATGGGGGTCAGGATCCATCTAATGGCATTTATGTACATTCATTGTGGGGAAACTAGCCTATTAAAAAAAATATATATTTTCCTCCAAAATCCTGAACCACCCCGGCCCTTACCATTTCGGCCTGAAATTGGTGTTTATTCAAATTATCACAATATTTGCCCCTACGCCCCTTTCAAAGGGATTAGGGGTCAGGATCCATCTAATGGCATGTATGTACATTCATTGTGGGGAAACTAACCTATTCAAAAACTAGATGGAATTCGACTGCGCGCAGTCGAAAATGATGCCTCCGTCATAGAGCAATTTTACAAACCGAAACGGAAGAAATTTTTCAAATTCAAGTTCAATTGTAATCCATTAACATGTTCTCAGAATATCGTGATTACAAGCAATTTCTCATAAACATATATGACCCTTTGATCTTTGACCTCATGACCCTAAAATCTACTCAGTTCATTGGCTCTGCAAGATTTCCTGAGTTAAATAGTAATCCATCTGTCAGTTCTAATGAGAATGCGTCCACAAGCTATTTTTGCATACATAATGAGCCCATGACCTTTGATCTTATGAACCATTCATTGGCTCTGCAAGATACATAAATGATCTAAGTTTGGCAGGAATCCATCAATCTGTTCTAATGATAATACGATCACAAGCTATTTTTGCATACATAATGAGCCGCATGACCTTGACCTTTACCTCATGACCCCAAAATCTAATCAGTTCATCAGCTCTGCAAGTAACATACATGACCAAAGTTTGGCAGGAATCCATCAATCGGTTGTTCAGATAATGCGATCACGAGCTGTTTTTGAATACATAATGTGCGCTGTGACCTTTGACCTCGTGACCCCAAAATCTAATCAGTTCATTGGCTTTGCAAGATACATACATGACCAAAGTTTGGCAGGAATCCATCAATCGGTTCTTCAGATAACGCGATCACAAGCTGTTTTTGCATACATAATGAGCCCTGTGACCTTTGACCTTTGACCTCGTGACCCCAAAATCTATTCAGTTCATCAGCTCTGCAAGATACATACATGACCAAAGTTTGGCAGGAATCCATCAATCGGTTGTTCAGATAACGCGATCACAAGCTGTTTTTGCATACATAATGAGCCCTGTGACCTTTGACCTTTGACCTACGTGCTCCAAAATGTAATCAGATTGTTTTCCTATAGTGATACACACTATCACTAAGTTTGAAGTTTAAATCTCCAGTGGTTCTTGAGATATCATGATAACAATCTCAATGTATGGAATTTCATAAGTTGACCTCTGTGACCCTTGACCTTTGACATACGTGCTCCAAAATCTAATCAGATCGTCTTCCTATGGTGATACATAATATCCTTAAGTTTTAAGTTTAAATCTCAAATGGTTCTTGAGATATCGCGCTAACAAACTCAATACAAGGAATTTCATAAGTTGACCTCTGTGACCTGTGACCTTTGACCTACGTACTCCAAAATCTAATCAGATCGTCTTCCTATGGTGATAAATACTATTCCCGAGTCTTAAGTTTAAATCTTAAATGGTTCTTGAGATATTGTGATAACGGTCAAACGGGACGGACGGACGGACGTACGGACGGACGGACGGACGTACGGACGGACGTACGGACGTACGGACGGACGTACGGACGGACAACCCGAAAACATGATGCCTCCGGCACCACCTTCGGTGGCGGAGGCATAAAAATATATATTTTCCTCCAAAATGCTGAACCACCCCGGACCTTCTAATTTCGGCCCGAAAGTTGTGATAATTCAAATTTTTACAATATTTGCCCCTACGCCCCTTTCAAAGGGATATGGGGGTCAGGATCTATCTAATGGCATGTATGTACATTCATTGTGGGGAAACTAGCCTATTAAAAAAAATATATATTTTCCTCCAAAATGCTGAACCACCCCGGCCCTTACAATTTCAGCCCGAAAGTTGTGATAATTCAAATTTTTACAATATTTGCCCCTTCGCCCCTTTCAAAGGGATATGGGGGTCAGGATCAATCTAATGGCATGTATGTACATTCATTGTGGGGAAACTAGCCTATTTAAAAAAAAATATATTTTCCTCCAAAATGCTGAACCACCCCGGCCCTTACCATTTCGGCACGAAAGTTGTGATAATTCAAATTTTTACAATATTTGCCCCTACGCCCCTTTCAAAGGGATATGGGGGTCAGGATCCATCTAATGGCATTCATATACATTCATTGTGGGGAAACTAGCCTATTAAAAAAATATAATATTTTCCTCCAAAATGCTGAACCACCCCGGACCTTCTAATTTCGGCCCGGAAGTTGTGATGATTCAAATTTTTACAATATTTGCCCCTACGCCCCTTTCAAAGGGATATGGGGGTCAGGATCCATCTAATGGCATTTATGTACATTCATTGTGGGGAAAGTAGCCTATTAAAAAAATATATATTTTCCTCCAAAATCCTGAACCACCCCGGCCCTTACCATTTCGGCCTGAAATTGGTGTTTATTCAAATTATCACAATATTTGCCCCTACGCCCCTTTCAAAGGGATTAGGGGTCAGGATCCATCTAATGGCATGTATGTACATTCATTGTGGGGAAACTAACCTATTCAAAAAAAAAATATATTTTCCTCCAAAATGCTGAACCACCCCGGACCTTCTAATTTCGGCCCGAAAGTTGTGATAATTCAAATTTTTACAATATTTGCCCCTACGCCCCTTTTAAAGGGATATGGGGGTCAGGATCCATCTAATAAGATGTATGTACATTCATTGTGGGGAAACTAGCATATTAAAAAAAAATAATATTTTCCTCCAAAATGCTGAACCACCCCGGCCCTTACAATTTTGGCACGAAAGTTGTGATAATTCAAATTTTTACAATATTTGCCCCTTCGCCCCTTTCAAAGGGATATGGGGGTCAGGATCCATCTAATGGCATGTATGTACATTCATTGTGGGGTAACTAGCCTAATCAAAAAATATAATTTTTTCCTTCAAAATGCTGAACCACCCCGGCCCTTACAATTTCGGCCCGAAAGTTGTGATAATTCAAATTTTTACAATATTTGTCCCTACGCCCCTTTCAAAGGGATATGGGGGTCAGGATCCATCTAATGGCATGTATGTACATTCATTGTGGGGTAACTAGCCTAATCAAAAAATATAATTTTTCCTTCAAAATGCTGAACCACCCCGGCCCTTACAATTTCGGCCCGAAAGTTGTGATAATTCAAATTTTTACAATATTTGCCACTACGCCCCTTTCAAAGGGATATGGGGGTCAGAATCGATTTAATTGCATGTAGGTACAATCATTGTGGGGAAACTAGCCTATTAAAAAAAATATATATTTTCCTCCAAAATCCTGAACCACCCCGGCCCTTACCATTTCGGCCTGAAATTGGTGTTTATTCAAATTATCACAATATTTGCCCCTACGCCCCTTTCAAAGGGATATGGGAGTCAAGATCCATCTAATGGCATGTATGGACATTCATTGTGGGGAAACTAACCTATTAAATAAAATATATATTTTCCTCCAAAATCCTGAACCACCCCGGCCCTTACCATTTCGGCCTGAAATTGGTGTTTATTCAAATTATCACAATATTTGCCCCTACGCCCCTTTCAAAGGGATATGGGAGTCAAGATCCATCTAATGGCATGTATGGACATTCATTGTGGGGAAACTAACCTATTAAAAAAATATAATATTTTCCTCCAAAATGCTGAACCACCCCGGACCTTCTAATTTCGGCCCGAAAGTTTTGATAATTCAAATTTTTACAATATTTGCCCCTACGCCCTTTTCAAAGGGGTATGGGGGTCAGGATTCATCTAATGGCATTTATGTACATTCATTGTGGGGAAACTAGCCTATTAAAAAAATATAATATTTTCCTCCAAAATGCTGAACCATCCCGGACCTTCTAATTTCGGCCCGAAAGTTGTGATAATTCAAATTTTTACAATATTTGCCCCTACGACCTTTCAAAGGGATATGGGGGTCAGGATCCATCTAATGGCATTTATGTACATTCATTGTGGGGAAACTAGCCTATTAAAAAAAATATATATTTTCCTCCAAAATCCTGAACCACCCCGGCCCTTACCATTTCGGCCTGAAATTGGTGTTTATTCAAATTATCACAATATTTGCCCCTACGCCCCTTTCAAAGGGATTAGGGGTCAGGATCCATCTAATGGCATGTATGTACATTCATTGTGGGGAAACTAACCTATTCAAAAAAAATATATATTTTCCTCCAAAATGCTGAACCACCCCGGACCTTCTAATTTCGGCCCGAAAGTTGTGATAATTCAAATTTTTACAATATTTGCCCCTACGCCCCTTTCAAAGGGATATGGGGGTCAGGATCTATCTAATGGCATGTATGTACATTCATTGTGGGGAAACTAGCCTATTAAAAAAAATATATATTTTCCTCCAAAATGCTGAACCACCCCGGCCCTTACAATTTCAGCCCGAAAGTTGTGATAATTCAAATTTTTACAATATTTGCCCCTTCGCCCCTTTCAAAGGGATATGGGGGTCAGGATCAATCTATTGGCATGTATGTACATTCATTGTGGGGAAACTAGCCTATTTAAAAAAAATATATTTTCCTCCAAAATGCTGAACCACCCCGGCCCTTACCATTTTGGCCGGAAATTGGTGTTTATTCAAATTATCACAATATTTGCCCCTATGCCCCTTTCAAAGGGATATGGGGGTCAGGATTCATCTAATGGCATTTATGTACATTCATTGTGGGGAAACTAGCCTATTAAGAAAATATAATATTTTCCTCCAAAATGCTGAACCACCCCGGCCATTACCATTTCGGCACGAAAGTTGTGATAATTCAAATTTTTACAATATTTGCCCCTACGCCCCTTTCAAAGGGATATGGGGGTCAGGATCCATCTAATGGCATTTATGTACATTCATTGTGGGGAAACTAGCCTATTAAAAAAATATAATATTTTCCTCCAAAATGCTGAACCACCCCGGACCTTCTAATTTCGGCCCGGAAGTTGTGATGATTCAAATTTTTACAATATTTGCCCCTACGCCCCTTTCAAAGGGATATGGGGGTCAGGATCCATCTAATGGCATTTATGTACATTCATTGTGGGGAAAGTAGCCTATTAAAAAAAATATATATTTTCCTCCAAAATCCTGAACCACCCCGGCCCTTACCATTTCGGCCTGAAATTGGTGTTTATTCAAATTATCACAATATTTGCCCCTACGCCCCTTTCAAAGGGATTAGGGGTCAGGATCCATCTAATGGCATGTATGTACATTCATTGTGGGGAAACTAACCTATTCAAAAAAAATATATATTTTCCTCCAAAATGCTGAACCACCCCGGACCTTCTAATTTCGGCCCGAAAGTTGTGATAATTCAAATTTTTACAATATTTGCCCCTATGCCCCTTTTAAAGGGATATGGGGGTCAGGATCCATCTAATGGCATGTATGTACATTCATTGTGGGGAAACTAGCATATTAAAAAAAAAAAATATTTTCCTCCAAAATGCTGAACCACCCCGGCCCTTACAATTTTGGCACGAAAGTTGTGATAATTCAAATTTTTACAATATTTGCCCCTTCGCCCCTTTCAAAGGGATATGGGGGTCAGGATCCATCTAATGGCATGTATGTACATTCATTGTGGGGTAACTAGCCTAATCAAAAAATATAATTTTTTCCTTCAAAATGCTGAACCACCCCGGCCCTTACAATTTCAGCCCGAAAGTTGTGATAATTCAAATTTTTACAATATTTGCCCCTTCGCCCCTTTCAAAGGGATATGGGGGTCAGGATCAATCTAATGGCATGTATGTACATTCATTGTGGGGAAACTAGCCTATTTAAAAAAATATATATTTTCCTCCAAAATGCTGAACCACCCCGGCCCTTACCATTTTGGCCTGAAATTGGTGTTTATTCAAATTATCACAATATTTGCCCCTATGCCCCTTTCAAAGGGATATGGGGGTCAGGATCCATCTAATGGCATGTATGGATATTCATTGTGGGGAAACTAACCTATTCAAAAAAAATAATATTTTCCTCCAAAATGCTGAACCACCCCGGCCCTTACAATTTCGGCACGAAAGTTGTGATAATTCAAATTATCACAATATTTGCCCCTACGCCCCTTTCAAAGGGATATGGGGGTCAAGATCAATCTAATGGCATGTATGGACATTCATTGTGGGGAAACTAACCTATTAAAAAAAATATATATTTTCCTCCAAAATGCTGAACCACCCCGGCCCTTACCATTTCGGCCCGAAAGTTGTGATAATTCAAATTTTTACAATATTTGCCCCTTCGCCCCTTTCAAAGGGATATGGGGGTCAAGATTCATCTAATGGCATGTAGGTACATTCATTGACGAGAAACTAGCCTATTAAAAAAAATATATATTTTCCTCCAAAATCCTGAACCACCCCGGCCCTTACCATTTCGGCCTGAAATTGGTGTTTATTCAAATTATCACAATATTTGCCTCTACCCCCCTTTCAAAGGGATATGGGGGTCAAGATCCATCTAATGGCATGTATGGACATTCATTGTGGGGAAACTAGGCTATAAAAAAAAAAGTATATTTTCCTCCAAAATGCTGAACCACCCGGCCCTTCTAATTTCGGCACGAAAGTTGTGATAATTCAAATTTTTACAATATTTGCCCCTTCGCCCCTTTCAAAGGGATATGGGGGTCAGGATCAATCTAATGGCATGTATGTACATTCATTGTGGGGAAACTAGCCTATTAAAAAAAAATATATATTTTCCTCCAAAATGCTGAACCACCCCCGGCCCTTACCATTTTGGCCTGAAATTGGTGTTTATTCAAATTATCACAATATTAGCCCCTATGCCCCTTTCAAAGGGATATGGGGATCAGGATCCATCTAATGGCATGTATGGACATTCATTGTGGGGAAACTAACCTATTCAAAAAAAATAATATTTTCCTCCAAAATGCTGAACCACCCCGGCCCTTACAATTTCGGCACGAAAGTTGTGATAATTCAAATTATCACAATATTTGCCCCTACGCCCCTTTCAAAGGGATATGGGGGTCAAGATCCATCTAATGGCATGTATGGACATTCATTGTGGGGAAACTAACCTATTAAAAAAAATATATATTTTCCTCCAAAATGCTGAACCACCCCGGCCCTTACCATTTCGGCCCGAAAGTTGTGATAATTCAAATTTTTACAATATTTGCCCCTTCGCCCCTTTCAAAGGGAAATGGGAGTCAGGATCAACCTAATGGAATGTATGTACATTCATTGTGGGGAAACTAGCCTATTAAAAAAAATATATATTTTCCTCCAAAATGCTGAACCACCCCGGCCCTTACCATTTTGGCACGAAAGTTGTGATAATTCAAATTTTTACAATATTTGCCCCTTCGCCCCTTTCAAAGGGATATGGGGGTCAGGATCCATCTAATGGCATGTATGTACATTCATTGTGGGGAAACTAGCCTATTCAAAAAATATAATATTTTCCTCCAAAATGCTGAACCACCCCGGCCATTACCATTTCGGCACGAAAGTTGTGATAATTTAAATTTTTACAATATTTGCCCCTACGCCCCTTTCAAAGGGATATGGGGGTCAGGATCCATCTAATGGCATGTATGTACATTCATTGTGGGGAAACTAACCTATTAAAACAACTAGATGGAATTTTGACTGCACGCAGTCAAAAATGATGCCTCCGCCATAGAGCAATTTAAACAAGTTTGGAGTTTAAATCTCCAGTGGTTCTTGAGATATCATGATAACAATCTCAATGTATGGAATTTCATAAGTTGACCTCTGTGACCCTTGACCTTTGACCTACGTGCTCCAAAATCTAATCATATTGTCTTCCTATGGTGATACACACTATCATTAAGTTTGAAGTTTAAATCTCCAGTGGTTCTTGAGATATTACGATATGGTGATACATACTATCATTAAGTTTACAGTGAAAATTCTCCAGTGGTTTTTGAGATATCGCGATAACGATCTCAATGTATGGAATTTCATAAGTTGACCTCTGTGACCCTTGACCTTTGACCTACGTGCTCCAAAATCTAATCAGATTGTCTTCCTATGGTGATACACACTATCATTAAGTTTGAAGTTTAAATCTCCAGTGGTTCTTGAGATATTATGATAACAATCTCAATGTATGGAATTTCATAAGTTGACCTCTGTGACCCTTGACCTTTGACCTACGTGCTCCAAAATCTAATCAGATCGTCTTCTTATGGTGATACATACTATCCTTAAGTTTGAAGTTTTTACATCTCCAGTGGTTCTTGAGATATCATGATAACAATCTCAATGTATGGAATTTCATAAGTTGACCTCTATGACCCTTGACCTTTGACCTACGTGCTCCAAAATGTAATCAGATTGTTTTCCTATAGTGATACACACTATCACTAAGTTTGAAGTTTAAATCTCCAGTGGTTCTTGAGATATCATGATAACAATCTTAATGTATGGAATTTCATAAGTTGACCTCTGTGACCCTTGACCTTTGACATACGTGCTCCAAAATCTAATCAGATCGTCTTCCTATGGTGATACATACTATCCTTAAGTTTGAAGTTTAAATCTCAAATGGTTCTTGAGATATCGGGCTAACAAACTCAATACAAGGAATTTCATAAGTTGACCTCTGTGACCTGTGACCTACGTACTCCAAAATCTAATCAGATCGTCTTCCTATGGTGATAAATACTATTCCCCAGTCTTAAGTTTAAATCTTAAATGGTTCTTGAGATATTGTGATAACGGTCAAACGGGACGGACGTACGGACGGACAACCCGAAAACATGATGCCTCCGGCACCACCTTCGGTGGCGGAGGCATAAAAATCTTTTTAAGGAAAACAAAAATCATTGTATACCCCATATAAACAGTCTATACAACTACTTCCAGCTACTAGGTCCTATATTCAGTGTTTCATATAAATAATATAATTAAATTTATTTTATATGTCATAAATTATGGTATTGGCAATACCTTATTGCATATCCAAAGAGAAAAAGTAAAACTCATAGTAAAAAAGAGAAATGTACCTTCTTGCATCCAAATCCTTCTTGCAGTATCTGCAGAAAAAACACAGATGAATTCATTTTTAAATGAAATGTATGGGAAGGGGGGCGGGGGCGGAGGGAGAGACCATAACCATAAGCTACATGAACATATATGTTTATACTGTGTACATATTAGATTTAGTAGTTCATCCAAATTTTGGTTTCTATCTTAAATCAATAATAACTGCCCAGGTTATAGAGTATACTAGTAGTAGTAAAAACTGCCGTAAATCTCAGTGTATAAGATGCACTTTTAAGACGCAATGTCCCCCAGCTCAGTCATACCACTCGGAAACTAGAACAACACTACTTGAGTGTCAGGAAAATTTGCCTGTCATCTTTAGTTTTAAAAACTAATTATCAGAATAATGAACAATGAAATGTTCATTGTTCTGATAACTTCATTATTACTAAATGTAGGGAGGCCAATGCCCAAATCTAACTTTTTAATTACTAATTTGTTTATAATAAAACAAACATTAAAAGAAAGCATTTTCTTGCACTAAGAAAACTCACCCATCTGCCGACTCCAGACGTTCCATAAAATAGGAGATATCCAGCTAGTTCCTATGAGGTTCCTTCTACGCCTGGCCGTACGTAAGAGCCTTGAAACAATCAATTTCAATTACGTTGAGAATTAGACAGGCCCGAGGGAATGGGCGTGTCATCATGGTCATTGCCCGGACAACAAGTTCAAAACTTCGCGCGAAAGTACATTCATCATGCACCGGCTAGCCTTGAATTAGTCGCACACACCGACACAGTACTGCAGGCCAGGTACGGTAATTGCATGCAAGCCACTCATTGTAAATTAAGAAAGTAATTGAAATAAATAAATAGGCCTACATTAGTTTTGCGATGTATTCCAATTACTATTTCCTCATGAGTAAAGATCTGACACTGCATTATCATCGATCGATAAATCCAACTTGCACTAGCATGCAGCGATCACAAGACGGAATCAAACATGACTGCACGCATTGATAGACGTGTACTACTTACGGAGATATTTCTCTCCCTCTCTCGATCTCTCTCACTAACCATATGATGATATCATACACTAAAACACACACGCTCAAATCATGGCATTCATTACACTTCTCAATTGGAGTATAGACTGCTCACGTAGACTTTTTTTTTTTTTACTGAAATGTCTTTTTTTACACTTCTCATACATTACTGCACGACACTGGTGTCTAGTGCTGAGAAAAAGGTACTATGTGTGAGACTACGTCAAATTTGTTTTGCGCGCGTTGAGACCGGAGCTCATAAATATTCATATTATGATGTCGCAAGACTTCTATTTGGGGCTGAAACAATGAGGTCTCTGTTCACAATTTTCCTTCTCAATTTGAGATGGCTCTAGCTATGGGGCTCAAACCAACGCAAGATTGACAAAAACATTGTACTCTATCTACCTTCGAATGTGCAGTTTGTAAAAATCTGCAATTAAAAAGATATAATCTTTTTTCGTTATATTTTCTAATTGTTAAAAGTGACATTTGTGCACATCTGATATGTTAATCTCTATCAAAAGTTCTTTGATATTAAATTG
Organism: Strongylocentrotus purpuratus; assembly: GCF_000002235.5. Taxonomy (NCBI): domain Eukaryota; kingdom Metazoa; phylum Echinodermata; class Echinoidea; order Camarodonta; family Strongylocentrotidae; genus Strongylocentrotus; species Strongylocentrotus purpuratus. Next base: position 33,303,115 of record NW_022145594.1, read on the forward strand.
GTTCCATATTTTTAGGCTCTACCTTCAGTCATTGAGAAGGATTTTAGTGAGCTAACCTCATCGCCCTCTAGTTTCTCTTGTGCGTCCGTTTTTTCCGTCTGCTAGCCCAATTATTGGATCAAAATACGTCAAAATCTGCAAGATCGTCAATAAATGGTGAAAAATCGTTACAGATCCGTGATTATAGGTATGTTGTGGAGTGTGTAATTGTGTATTTGTTATACATTTTATTCCATAGATATTTGTTTTCTTTTTTTTCCCCTTTTTTTTTCTTCTGGTAATTTTCTGACTTGGACGACGAGCGCACAAATCGTAGGCGTAGAAGCCTTACGCCCGGGCATTGGCCTCCCTACTAAATGTTCATTATTGTGAAAACTTCATTATTACTAAATGTTCATTATTGTTATAACTTCATTGTTATTATTATTTGTGACGGTTCATTATTGTGATAACTTCATTGTTATTATTATTTGTGACAAGTTCATTATTGTGATAACTTCATCGTTATTATTGTTTGTGACGGTTCATTATTACTTTTATTTGTGACAAGTTCACAAGCAAAAATTGGCGTCTCCAACAGCGAACTGCACCTCGCGCCCGTGTGAAGTTATCTACCGTAATGTGGGTCTGAGACATTACGGTAGATAACTACTTCACACAGGCGTCCGCGTCCGCCCGCAACCCACCATAGGTATGTACTTGTATTGTGCTTTATTATAAATAAATGAGTAATAAAAAAAGCATAGAAGAGAATCAATGCTAACGCGTATTGACCTCTACTCTAGCACTGCATACTTGCTGAGAGGCAGGTATTATACACAGTTAAACACACCGCACCCTATTGCATACTGCACACAATAGCAGCAATTGGGCTGATCGGCAAATTTGACACTAGACTAGGGTCTAGACTTACAATTTGAATTTTTATATTGTTCTTTTTAACATTAGTGTCTAGATCTAAGTTATCGTATTTTAATTTTAGTACTAGTAGGTGTCATCAATTGTCATTAAAGTACCGATTCTTAGTGAAATCACTTGAGTTTTGTACAGTGGTGTTTGAAATGTTGAGAATAAATAGCAAAGCTTTTAATACACAGCCAGGATAGATAGTAATGCAGCCATGTGTGGATTTTGGTATTGGCCTCCCTATTAAACAACAAGCCTACACATGCTATGCTAGCCTACAGCAATGTCAATGGCATGGGACTGGGCAGTGCAGTATACGAGTTTACTTACGCGTCGATCACGACAGCCGCCGCTTCAGTGACGGTCAATCTTTCTTTCCGTGCAATTTCTTGGAGCTTTTCAAAGTATTCCAACTTCAGATTTAACCTTTCAAATCTTTCCCTTCTTGCTTTCGTCACCCGCTTCTTCTCGGAATTAGTTTTCATCCGCTTCGGCATCGGCATGTTGTCAATTGCGTCGCATAGGCCTACATCTACTTGTACGGTACGCTTACGTTGATTGTTCATCAACTACTAAAATCAATGCAGCTAGCTAGCTAGCTAGCGCTAGCCGGGCCCCATGCCTAGCGCGCTGGCGAGCCCAGCTAGCCCGGAGGTCCGGGCGGCTGGATCGCATCGGAGTACAGTGCGCGCCGGCCAGTACAGTATGCCCACGTCAAATGCCTGACGACTCTGTTGCCTGCTCTGTCGGGAGTCGCTGCCGCCGCTGCTTGGTCGCTTCATTCAGCTAATACGCGGTACATCTTGTACTGAAAGAGGGAGGTATGCCTAGAGTCTACCGTTACATTTTCAAAACCGTTTGGCAAACGGTTTTGAAATTTAGATTTTCTATCATAAATATCTTGATAATCAGACGGGCGATTGACTTGTGAAACTCACGGAATTCATGTACCGTATGACCCGAAGGTTTATAATTATGATTGCAGCATGGCTAATTAAATCAAGAAATTATAAAGGGCCCTATAATAAGTGGGGTTCAGAGCACCCGGAAGCTCAGGGCTTTAGACAATTAATTACGGTCAGATGAGCATATTTTTATACCTTTGACTTTGTGACACTGGCAGGTCACTCATTTTTTTCTTTCTCTATAACATACTTTTTCAAAAAAGTGAGAAGTTTTTAGCAATAAAATTGGGTTGGGGGCGGAAGGATACCCGCCCCCCCCCCCCCCCCATTTTTGACTGAGGGTGATGAATTTCATTGTATATTATTTTGTTTGTGTGTCCTCCTCGTGTTACTCTTTGTCTTATTCACTATTTTGTTCGAGTCCTATTTTCAGGCAGTACGCGTGTCTGCATATTATTTACTTTTTTTTGTTATGTTAGAATGCTTTATAGTTTTACTCTAGCCGGTAGTTTGATATATCTATACTCAGAGATTTAGACATTTCTCTGTACTCGACTCTCTTACCCTCTAATAATCTCATTCTAATGTTCTGCTGATGTATCTTTCTCCAGTGCGATATATCCCCCCTTTCTCTCTCAAAATAATTAAAAAATTTATCTGTAGGTCTACGTCTCTCTTTACCATAAAAAAAAAAATCCTTTCAATTTTCTGCACATGGTTTACCATCTAATATCTCCTTTTAATCTTCTGCTGATCCCATCTTCTCTATACTTCGATATCTTCCTCTCTCTCTCTCTTCAGATATTTTGACATTTCTCTGTAGGCCTATGCTTCTCTTACCCTCTAATACCTTCTAATTCTCCTGATCCCCCTTTCTCAAGTCCGATATCTTCCTCTCTTTTCAGATATTAAGCAAATTTCTATTTAAATCTCTCTTATCTTCTATGTCTCTCAAAGCAGTCATGATTACTAAAATATCTTCTTCTGATCCCCTTTCTCAAGTCCGATATCTTCCTCTCTCTCTCTCTCTCTTCAGATATTAAGAAAATTTCTCTATAAGTCTCTCTTATCCTCTGATATCTTCTTAAAATCTTCTGCTGATTCCTCTTTCTCTAGTTCGATCTCTCTCTCTCTCTCTCTCTCTCTCTCTCTTTCTCGCTATCTCTTAATATTTATCTAAATAACTTGAGGATGGATATTCAGGCAGTCACATCTCCAGTGAAATAGAAACTACAAAATCTCCATAGACACATCAATACCCAAATATGAGAATTGGTACAATAATAAACACAACAACCAAGATCATGTCATTAATTAAGTCTTCAGCAGGGTTTTAATCCACCTCAATGTACAACCTTCCAGGACAGGTATTTTCTTAAAGGCCAAACTGATCACATGCTGTTCTTCAAATTGGCAACAATTATACATGTACTTATTTTTAAAGGGCAAGTCCACTCCAAAAATAACTTACTTTCAATAAAAGCAGAGATATCAGACAAACCAATTGAAAAAAGTTGCCCTTTAATTGGTAACTTTCCTAGAAATTTAATGATTTTGAACCTCTCAAAGCGTTGGCAATTTATGCATTTTACAACTCACTTTCTTTTCTAAGAACATGATAATGTTAATAATTATTAATATTATCATAATTATTTCAATCATATTGATAATCATAATATCATAATTTTTATCATAATAATAGTCATAACAATAATAATAAAAATAATATTCAAAGTAATAATCATCATAAAAGTGAGTTCTTGTATAGTGCTCATGTCGGTCAGACTTGACAATCCTGATGCTCAACCATTATTACCCTGGCTTCAGCATGGTTGCCATTAATGAACTCTAGCATTTCAAGGAATCTGGGTCGTGTGTGGCAAAATTATATTAATGTCTTGCCAAAGAACATTCATGAAAAGATGGGACTCGGACTGCAAACCATGTGATCCACAATCCAGTGACATAATCACTAGACCTCCACAATAATAACAACAACCATCAATAAAATATAAGGTTGGCAAACTTTACATAGGGTACCTGTAGGTGATACAAATCTAGCACCAAAAAAAAACAAAACACCATTTTATTATTAATTATTCAACATTGCAAGCTACATTTGATTTTTCTTAGTTAACCTTGATAAATATTACTTTGGCATAATTTAGAAAACAATAAAACACTTTGGAGATAGAACATGTACAAATGACCCCCAATATATTGACAGATCTTTCAAACATGGAGAGGTTTGTAGAATATTTAGTTACTGCCAAGGTGATAGAAGTGCTACATAAATACATTTTGTTTGCCCTCTTGAAAAGGAAACTTCCACATGTGTATTGTGTATTATAGAATGTACTACATGTAGCTGTCGGTGCATAGATGACATCATTTTCACAAATATATCATGTATCCACTTGATTACGAAACCCTTATACATCAGGACAAAAGACAACATAGACAAAAAAACATATGATGAACTTTCATTTGCCCATGCTGCCCGAGTTAAATTTAATAGCCTCTTAGAAAGACTAATACAATAGATAAGTTTCAGTCTGCCCTCAAAACACACTTACATTCCAAATCATTAAAAGATAAAAAGGAACTCAGTAACTATTTTTTCATTTGCCTTCTTTGTAGCTTTTTTCTTACCAAGCGCACTATAGGGACATGCTTATGTAATGTGTTATGATCTTTACAAGAATATTGTTTCAAGTATTATTGTATCAAGTATTATTATTAGTACGTACAAGGACTGACACCCATACAAAACAAACACCCATACGACTCATCTCCTGTGTGGGACATGTACATGTGTATGTGCATTTGTGGCTGTACAGTGCGTCCCAGAAAAAACGAAAACGAGAATTATAGATGTTCATAATTGACAAATGACACATATTTGTAAAGCTTAGATCCTCCTCTTTCATTTGAAGCAACTCATACGATGCATATTTCACGCATAAGTAATTAAAAACAATTTGAAGAGAGGAAACTAAAAAGTCATGTTTAAAGTGTATCTGAATTTCGAAGAGAAAAATCACAATGCTAGAGAGTTCATATTCTGCCCTTCAATCAGGAAAAATGAGCCAGGAATAACAAAGTTCTGTTGGTTTAAAGTAATGCTTGCATTTCCATAATTTAATTAAACAAATTCGTTTTCACTGGCTGCCTGCAGTAACGGACAAACGGAGTTGACAAAAGACTCAACTCAGTTTTGTTGACGATCAGCCATGCATCAAGTCTTTCGTCTTCTTTGTCTTCTTATTTACCTATTTTGTTCCCTGTAATTTTGATTTTTGCTTTTCTATTGTACAAAACCTGTAATTTGGCTTTCGAGCCGCTATTGATTTTTATTTCACTAAACCATTACTACTACTATGTCTTGTAAGAGACTCACCTCTGGTCAACGCTTTATTACAAATCAAACACACATGAGACTTTTCTCCAGTGTGAATTGTCATATGATCTTAAGAGTAGCATTGCGTGGAAAGCTTTTGCTACAGACGGAACACTAATAGGGTTTTTCTTGAGTGTTGGTTTTCTTATGGAATTTCCTATGTCTCTTGAGATTGCCATGATTGGAAAAGCCTTTGTTACAAATGGAACACTGATTCAGTCCTGAATGGATTTTCATGTGTCTCTTTATATTGATAAATTTCTTGTTGCAAACTGTACACTGATGATACTTTTTAGCTGTGTGGGTTCTCATGTGTGCAGTCAGACCGCTCTCAAAGTGGTAGTCTTTGACACAAAAGGAACATTTATAGGGCCTAACTTCTTTGTGAAGTTTCACGTGCGCAAACAACTCAGATTTACTTGAAAATGACCTGCAACAAACACTACATCTATAAGGCCAATTTCCACAGCCAATTTCCATGTATCTTGGCAGAATGTTGCCTTTTCCTTTGGTATCATAATAACACTTAAGACACTTCAGAGGCTTCTCTTCTACATGAAATTTCATATGATCTCCAAGTTTTTCCTGGCATGAAAATGCGCAGCGACAACCGGCACACCAATAAAGCTTCACACCTGTTTCTTCTAATGTTTCAGAAGAACTTAATGAATATTCTGTTTTACAGACAGAACATAGAAATGGTCCTTTGTCTGCTAGGCATCCTTGGGGTTCGTACTGATTGTTTTGTGTTGTATCATGCTGGGAAGACTGAACAGTGTCTTGACTAGTACCGACACACTTATTTTCATGTTCTCTTTCACTCCCTGAATCTACGCAAAATTTCACGTCTCTAGCAATACCTTCATTCTTGTGATTACAAGTTGCAGGCTCAGTCATATCCTCTGTAGCTGAGCATTTTTCTTGAACATTGGGCACTTGGTACGGTATGGGGCAAGAGCCATACTCACTCTTGAAACTCGCTTTTTCAGATGAATCTGATTGGGTTCCTAACTGAGCTCGCGACAGGATAACTTCTAGATGTCTCTTATCATCATGTGACCTGTCACCTGACATTTCCTGGGTGTTTTTCATACTTCGATTGATGTCCTGCATACTTGAATTCCCACCTATACACAAAAAGCAAGATGCAATATCTAGCTTTCAGTTTAATAAGGAACAGCTTCAAAAGTTCATAAATATAAACGAGATGGTTATATTTGTCTATAAAGCCATTTTCCCAAATCTAACCAAATCATGTTCATGAAAATGTATGATGAAAAAGAAAGAAAAAAGATGCAGAAACCCATAAATCAAATAAAAATAAAATTTAATCAAATGCACCCTAAAATAGAATAGCAATAGAAAAGAGGAAACAAAAAAAGGGTTGGTATGTGCATCACAAACCTCAAAAATATCACAGATTAATGGGGAGCTGAAAAGGACTTTATTTCACACAAAGCTACATGTAAATTTTAGTAGAGGTGTCATAGTCCAACAGTATATCTCACCAGACTATAAAGGATCACATGGCTCGAGTCCCCCCATGGTATGTCATTTGGCAAGACATTCCCACTTTACACCCAGCTGTAGTAGGTGGGTACATGTTGGTAGATGTTAGGAATATTAAATCAATCATATTCTCCAGGGTTATGTGCATATAGAGAATAATGTGATCATTGATGTGGCTAATATTACCACTCGTACTACAAAAGCAAGAAAATATTCCCTAGCATACTTAAAACCGTTGCCTACATGAACTGGGTAGAAGAACCTATTGCCTGCAAGAACTGGTTGGGTGAACCCATTGCCTGCAAGAACTGGGTGGATGAACCCATTGCATTCAGGACCTGGTTGAATTAACCCATTGTCTGCAGGAACTGGATGGATGAACCTATTGCCTACAGGAACTGGGTGGATGAACCTATTGCCTACAGGAACTGGATGGATGAACCTATTGCCTACAGGAACCGGGTGGATGAACCCATTGCCTGCAGGAACTGGGTGAATGAACCCATTGCCTACAGGAACTGGATGGATGAACCTATTGCATACATGAACTGGCTGGATGAACCCATTGCCTACAGGAACTGGGTGGATGAACCTATTGCCTACAGGAACTGGATGGATGAACCTATTGCATACATGAACTGGCTGGATGAACCCATTGCCTGCAGGAACTGGATGGATGAACCTATTGCATTCAGGACCTGGTTGAATTAACCCATTGTCTGCAGGAACTGGATGGATGAACCCATTGCCTACAGGAACTGGGTGGATGAACCTATTGCCTACAGGAACTGGGTGGATGAACCTATTGCCTACAGGAACTGGATGGATGAACCTATTGCCTACATGAACTGGATGGATGAACCTATTGCATACAGGAACTGGATGGATGAACCTATTGCATTCAGGACCTGGATGGATGAACCTATTGCCTACAGGAACTGGTTGGATGAACCTATTGCATTCAGGACCTGGATGGATGAACCTATTGCCTACAGGAACTGGTTAGATGAACCCATTGCCTACAGGAACTGGATGGATGAACCTATTGCCTACAGGAACTGGGTGGATCCTGTATTAAGTCTATGGACATGAGAGAATTCAGTAATCGATTGTCAAGTGTGGGTTTTTATATGCACTTTACGGGTACTCCTTTCCCTAAAGCTCTTGTCACAGACAGAGCACGTTAAAGTTTTTTTCCGGTATGGATCCTTATGTGTTGTTTGAAATCATTTTTTTAACCAAACCTTTTCTCACAAACAGAACACAAATATGGCTTTTCTCCCGTGTGAATTTTCTGATGATCCGTCAGATGACTCCGTTCTGCAAACATTTTGCTACATATTGAACATTCGAAGGGTCTTTCTCCCGTGTGGATTTTTATGTGCCTTGTAAGGTGAGCGGTTTGGGAAAATGTTTTTTTGTTGCAAAATGAACATTCATAAGGCTTCTCTCCTGTATGGGATCTTATGTGTCTGGAGAGCGTATCAACACGACTAAATCTCACATCGCAGTACATACACTGATATCAAGTCTTTCGTCTACTTTGTCATGTTATTTACCTATTTTGTTTCCTATGAATTTTCCGATGTTGCGTGAGATTGCCATGGTTGGAAAAGCCTTGGTTACAAATGGAACACTGAATCAGTCCTGAATGGATTTTCATGTGTCTCTTTATATTGAGAAATCTCTCATTACAAACTGTACACTTATGAGACCTTTTAGCTGTGTGGGTTCTCATGTGTGCAGACAGACCTTTCTTATAGCAATATCCTTTGTCACAAATTTTACATTTATAGGGCAAAACTTCATTGTGCATTCTCGCATGCACACAAAACTTAGATTTAGTTGAAAATGACTTGCTACAAACAGTACATCTATAAGGCCTTTTTCCACAGCCAATTTCCATGTATCTCGGCAAAATGTTCCCTTTTCCTTTGGTATCATAATAACACTTAAGACATTTAAGAGGCTTCACTTCTGCATGAATTTTCATATGATCTCGGAGTTTTTCCTGGCATGAAAATGCGCAGCGACAACCGGCACACCAATAAAGCTTCTCACCTGTTTCTTCTAATATTTCAGAAGTAGTTAATAAATATTCTGTTTTACAGACAGAACATTGCAAAGGTCCTTTGTCTGCTAGACATCCTTGGGGTTCGTACTGCTTGTTTTGTGTTGTATCATGCTGGGAAGACTGAACAGTGTCTTGACTAGTAGCGACACACTTATTTTCATGTTCTCTTTCACTCCCTGTATCTACGCAAAATTTCACGTCTCTAGCTATACCTTCATCCTCGTGATTACCACTTGCAGGCTCAGACATACCCTCTGTAGCTGAGCATTTTTCTTGAACATTGGGCACTTGGTTTGGTATGGGGTTAGAGCCATACTCACTCTTGATACTCGCTTTTTCAGATGAATCTGATTGGGTTCCTAACTCAGCTCGCGACAGGATAACTGCTAGATGTCTCTTATCATCATGTGATCTGTCACCTGACATTTCCTGGGTGTTTCTCATACTTTGATTGATGTCCTGCATACTTGAATTCCCACCTATACACAAAAAAGCAAGATGTAATATCTAGCTTTCAGTTTAATAAGGAACAGCTTCAAAAGTTCATAAATATCTTTAAGATGGTTATATTTTTCTATAAAGCCATTTCCCCCAAATCAAGGGGTATAATAATAATAAAATCGTTGCTCATAAAGCGCTTACCAACGAAGTCCCTTAGCGCTATAACAAACAAAATAGACTGATAAACAATAACAGATTAAACGAAACAAAAAAGTGCAAATAAACCTACAAATTACCATATATATGAAATACACTTTAATGTGAACAGAGTAAGTTAATCATCAAAAGCAATGTTAAAAAAATGTGTCTTAAGACAATTAAGTTTTGAATTGGTTAAAAGTTTGACATTTAATAGTAGTTTGTTCCAAAGTTCAGCAGAAGCTTTGCAAAATAGTGATGACCATAAGACAGAGTTGACACCGAAGTAGACACAAGGTTTAATTGTGAAGATGACCATAGATTGCATGAGGGCTTGTAATGCACCTTAAAATAAAATAGCAATAGAAAAGAGGAAACAAAAAAAGGATAGGCATGTGCATCACAAACCTCAAAAATACCACAGATTAATGTAAACATTGCTGTGGCTAATCTAACCACTCCTCCTACAAAGGCAAGAAAATGCCCCCTCACATACTTAAACCCATTGCCTGCAGGAATCAGGTGGAACCTGCATTAAGCCTATGGGCATAAGAGAATAAGCCAGTTCACGGTTGCAGTCTGAGCATGAGCAGATAAAGGTCATTGCAAAACAAATTATGAAATACACAGAGACAAAATATTGGATACGTGCTCTTGAAAGTTAAGTAATCGTTGTTCATTCATGCACAAGCAGTGCACTCCATGTTACACAGGTGGAAGTATTCTTTGAAAAGGGGAAACAAAGATTATTTATGTACATGTAGCACCTCCATCGCTGTAGGAGTTTGAAAACGTACAAAGTGGGACCTCTTCATGTTTTAAAGATCTGTGGATATTCGGGGTCATTGCAGAGATGTGCTAACCGTGAACTGGTCTATTCAGTTATCAATTGTCAAGTGTGGGTTTTCATATGCACTTTACGGGTACTCCTTTCCCTAAAGCTCTTGTCACAGACAGAGCATGGATAGGGTTTTTCTCCGGTATGGATCCTCATGTGTCGTTTGAAATCATTTTTTTTACCGAACCTTTTCTCACAAACGGAACACAAATATGGCTTTTCTCCTGTGTGAATTTTCTGATGATCTGTCAGATGACCCCGTTCTGCAAAGGTTTTGCTACATATTGGACATTCGAAGGGTCTTTCTCCTGTGTGGATTTTTATGTGCCTTGTAAGGTGAGCGGTTTGGGAAAATGTTTTGTTGCAAAAAGAACACTCGTAAGGCTTCTCTCCTGTATGGGATCTTATGTGTCTGGAGAGCGTATCAACACGACTAAATCTCACATCGCAGTACATACACTGATATGGCTTATCCCCTGTATGGGTTTTCATGTGCACATCCAGACTAGTCCTCCGGGCATATATCTTATCACAAAATTTACACCCATATGGCTTTTCTCCCGTATGAACCGTCATATGCTGCGTGAGATGACTACTTTCATTAAATCCTTTGTCGCAAACTGTACACCGATAAGGCTTTTCACCTGTGTGGATTCTCAAGTGTCTCTTTAGACCATTCCCGTACAGAAATCTCTTGCTGCAAAATGTACACTCATGGGGCTTCTCTCCTCCATGAATTCTCATGTGCCTAGACAAACTAGTCCTGAGGGTAAATCCTTTGCTACAAACACAACAGAGAAATGGTTTTTCTTCAGTTAGGCTGCAGCTAGGATCATTTTGATCGCTTCCTGTTGCACAAAGTTGGGAAGACTGATTGATCATCTCATCATATTCCATCTCGATGTCTTCATTCCTATCTTGATCCATTCCTCCAGGTTTATGATATGACCCGGTAGCATCCAGTGTCTCTCTGTCACCTGCTCGTTTTTCTTGAAAATAAGCCACTTGGCTTGGTATGAGACAAGAGTCATACTCACTTGTGCAACTCCCTCTTTCAGATGAACCAGATTGAGTTCCTAAGTAAGCTTGTAATGGGAAATCCTCCGGAAGATGTCTCCCACCTAAGCACAAAGAGCAAGATGAAATATTTAACTTTGATTTTAAATGGAAGCTTCTCAATTAAGTTACATGTACATGTTTGTGCACAGACAACTGCAACAGGGCACAGGTGTTCATGTGAAGTCAAAAGAGATAAATTTCAATGGTTAAGAGTTAAGTTTCCTGCAATTTCATTTTGGTATGAAATTAACTTTGTTTCCCCCAACATTAGAAACAACAATCATTTTCAGGATATGACACCAGAATTCAAACTGTTGCATGCTATTATTACCACCATCACTATTCACTATTATTATCATTATTATTACTATTATTATGACATTCACTGTCATCACCATCATTCTTTTTCATTGTTGCTTTCATCGTATCACATTTTTTAGTAGGGCAAGGTAAAAAGCATACATGTAGCAACATACATTAATGTATCCCCTTTCATCCCTATGCATAATCACTGATATTGAGATACAGGAATGTAAAGTGCACTCAGATGATTTTGTTTCATCTTTCTTTTAATACCAAGGTGGTCTGAATGGTCGTTGATACAAACCTTGTTTGCTACATGACGGTGATGTTGCCTGCAGAGCGGTCCCTTCATCATCATCATCAGCACCGTCACTATCCACAGGTTCTTCCTTTATAAAGCATGTAAAAGTCTGGTGGTCAGCTTCTTTTGATTGTTGGGCCTCCATCTCCTTAGCATTATCATCCTCCGTCCAACCATCTTCTGAATCTGCTTCCTGCACGGGATCAGTATGAAATCGTCTCTGAATTTCTTCTCCATGCTGACCTTCTTTCAAGTGGTCTTCCTCAACCACAGACTTCTTAGTTCTTTCTAATGACTGTTGCTCTTCCGATACTTCTTGGGCATCATTCTCTGTCCAGTCATCTTCCAAGTCTTCTTCCTTCACGATGTAGGTCTTGTATGATTCCTCTGGTGACTGAGGTTCCTCTTTGATCTCACTCTTGATCACTTCCAAACTGGTCTTCTTGTCTGCCATGATTCTGTGAAAGAGATTAACAATACATTTTTTTTGTTAAACTTTGAGGAAAATCTATAGACTATACTACATTGTATATAGTTAAAGAGTCAGTACATTTAAATTCCCATGGAAATTTACAGTCAACTTCTCATAAGACAGAGTTAATGCTAACTTATTCATACTTGAATAGATTCTTCTTCTTAACAAAGAAACAGGATAATGTCACAGATACAGTCACATTAGGACAGTCACAGACACAGTCACAAAACTCACTTTACATTTATGTATCGTTAATATGACCATTTTCATAAAAGAGTAGATCTTAGCAAAGTCTGCAAGATACAGCTCTAGATCTACACATGCTACACATGCTAAAAAGACGAGTGCCTGTACTTTTTTTCTCCTTTTATTTTTGAAGGGGGGGGGGGGGGGTGAGTCCCAGAAGACCGGTAGAGCTTGAAACAAAGACAAAGGCAAAGAAACTTGTCAAATGGACAACAAATAATGCGAACAAGACTAACATTGTGGATATATGAAAGTCGACAGCATGCAAATATACAAGACAACAGATAAACATGAAGGACTAAATTTCTAAAACAAACATAAAATCTGTCTCCTTTTTGCAAATACACGGTTCAGTGAAATATTAACAGCGATGTGGGCCTTGTACAACTCGCCCCAAACAAACTCACGGTAGGGTCTGGATTTATACTGCAGTTTAGTTTTATGTGCAGCATCTTTAATTTAGAGAATTCAATTAAAGGGGAATTAACCTCTCGACTACGAAGCATTATCATGACATAGAGAGTAATACGTTTCATTTGATAAAAAAAGCATTGCTTAAGGCCAAATAATATTGTCTTGCAAGTACAATGAAGAGACTCTAATTGTATCTACGACGACGTCTGCTCCCCAAGGAAGCTGCCATTTTGTTGTAATTTCCCTTAAAGGCAGGCTTTACTACTTCAGCCAGAAAGGATTAGACCACCCGGCGAGCCAGCGAGGTCACTGTGACAGGTGGCTAACTCGTTAACTCAGCTCTCATTTAACATAAGAAAAAAGAGGATCATGGGGGACCAACAGGCACCGATTGGGGAAGTTTTCTATATACATGTAGAGGGAGCAAGTAGCTACAAATAGGACAGTGTGCCTTTAAAAACCTCTGGGCTGTGACGTATTGCAATACACGTCATATATGCATGGTGCTTGGTTGTAATAATAGTTCCTCGAAAAACCAAGGGGGAAGTTGTTTCATCGGTTTCCACACCAACACTATCGCAATCACATATTCAAGCTATATAGGTAGCGCAGCTCTGAAGGTGGAGAAATTTCCGGACAAAGAAAGACAGGAAAGACGATGTGATCTATAGTGATCATTTTACAGTTAACAGCAGGGAAACGAACGTACGCAATAGCGGTCGAATCCATGCGATACGTCACAGATCGGGCCGTGAATAAAAAACAATGGCAACGTTCAGAAAATTCCCACAGCCACAAAAGACGAAGGATTCTGAAGAAGAGTTACATCCTCCTTTTTGTCAAATGTATGATGTTTTTATATTGTCAGATGTTTTAAATGGCCTACAAACTGAAATTATCATGCAGTTTGAGGTTAATTCCCTTCAAGAAATGGTCATGATGATTTTGATTTGATTTGATTTGATTTATTATTCAAGTTCAATGGTACATAATTGCATGAAGTAAAATGATGCTTTAAAATGAAAACATTAAAAACTTGATAGGATGACGCTACTGCGGTGACATTCTCTCCCCGTTAAGCATTTGTAATTGTTACAACTAACCTTTTCCCCTCCTTTGCCAGAACTGTCCCCGGCCTGTTACACATAGGCATGCCAGTCTTATCAACATTGTAAACTCTTTCTGAGTGTTGGTGAAGCCCTTCTCGATCCATAACGGCACCAAGACGAGCAAAGTACTGTCCCACAACTTCTCTGTACACTCTGCGGGCCCTTGCCTTGGATGACCCTTCAGCCTTTCTGGGTTTGATTCTAGGGTGGCGTTTTAAGAAACCCTCTATCCAAAATCGACCAGCTTTGCACGTATCTTTATTAAAATCATGTTTAATGTTATTTCTCTCAGCAAACTCATACGCTAAACAGCATAAATCGTCTTTAGTCAAGCCTAACCCCCGTGACTCAAATTCAAGGATCATATGTTCTAGTTCAGCCTCTTTCTCAAATCCAAGCATTGGCTTCCTCCCAAAACGAGGTGGCCTAATGGGAAGGGCATCATGTGCATAGCTCAGCTTGACTCTAGCTGCTAAGGTTGACCTTGGGATGTTGAACGTGGTAGCTGCTATTCGAAGGCTCATTCCATTCTTGCAGGCATTGAGAGCACTTTTCAGGACTTCTGGGGTCCATGATCCACGCTCCGTTTTCCGAACGTAGTTACACGGCATCTATGGATGTAAAAAGTACCATTGTAGTGACCAAATGTCATGATTTTTTAACTTTTGCATGTATAATAACGTTTTACGAGTTTTATGCAATGATTTGTTCATGTTTATAACTAGGGAGAATTAATTTCCCTTGTGTGGTATTTTCCAACTCCGCAGTCTGGCTTTTCAGTCATGTTTCAACCGGTTCTGTCTGGTTCGTAAATATATTCTATTATGATGAAGCTAGGGGTTTATTTTCATGGTATCGTATACACATATTTAAAATGACCAATCACGCCACAGTGGTGATTGTGGCTTTGCTTTAATTTTCCATGTCGAATTCAGAGGGATTTTTTTATCGGTACACACAGGTCGTTAAATCAGCGTTTTATTTATAGTGCCGGTCGAATTAACTTTCGTTCAATGAGGACTCATGCAACGACTTTGTCCCCGCGTGGACCTCTCCCATTTGACTTGCTCACAAATTAAACACCTTACATTTTTGCAAAATTTATGTTCGACTCTTTTGCACTTCATTGCGTCGCCTTTTTTTCAACTCGATTCGTGCGGTGAGAATAGAACATTGTTGATGATCTATGGTTTTTCTCACCGACACCCTGCATTTAATTGTTTGGACAACTGTTTATCACCGACTCAGTATCTTTTATCTGTTTTTTTGATCGCCTTCATCTGATGAGTTTTGTTGACGCATTGATTGTCGTCGTCATCACCTCACCATCATATCAACTGTATCATCAACGACATCATTTAGGGTTTGTTTTACCTGTCTCTTCGTGCACGTCTAAGGGAGCCAGTTAAGGCTTGGTGATATCAATATCATATTTTACATTATCACCAAAACCAGTCGCTCAAAGGTTTTTAATTTTTTGAGCCGCTTCTTGATCATTTTGAAGTGCAATTTTGTTAGGGCTTCAATATTACACTATATCACAGACACTGATAAAACGTAGGGCCGTGCATCTCAGATTTAACATTGTTAAACGATGCCTTTAATGCTATGCCAGACGGTTATTTCTGTCTCCTAGAGTCCTCCCTACCTAATTGTTGTAGTTGTACTTTTTCTGTCCTTCTCTCCTGCTTCTTGTTCTGTGTATCTTTTCCTTTTCGCCAGCTTGGAACTCCCTTAAAAACCTTTCTCTTTCCTTTCCTGGGCATATATTTGTTTAATGCTTCAAATACAGTTTCCAACAACAAATTTGATCCAAAATGGGATAAATTGACCTGCAATCTTGAGTCCAGTGAAGGACAAAAAAAATCATAGTACAAAAAAGAGCAACAAAAATTGTACCAGAGATAAAACACCAAAGCTACCATGAGAGACTTGAGAGTTTGAAGCTTCCCTCACTTAGCCACCGCCGAGGAGACACGATTCAGGTGTACAAGTTGATGCAGAACATTGACAGGTTGGACTCTACCCGATTCTTCACACCTGCAATCAATTCAACGACGAGAGGGCATGCTTTCAAACTGACCAAACACAGGTGCAACACCAAACTCAGGCAAGATTCGTTTATAGCCACAGGTTCCTCAACAACTGGAACTCCCTCCCTGAGTCAGTAGTATCTGCAACCTCGGTAAACAGTTTTAAAGCCAGACTTGACAAACACTGGCAATCTTGGATCTATTGCGTGTGATGTACGTATGCCTACATGAAGGCCTACAAGTGCAGATTTTTTTTTGATAAAAACAATATTTGTATCAAAGAGAATTCTCCATCTGTTGGTTATTGAATTTTTAGTTTGTATTACTAAACAATTAAATTGCCACCTTATTGTCTGTTTACGATAGCACTGTCCTTCATAATGAAAAGGCTTCTAATCGAAAGAGACACTGCAAACGTCAATAATTTGATGGGAAATTCATTGATCAGGATTTGATTTTCCCCTGAACAATAGGGTACACCCCTTTCCCACGCCACAGAAGTGTCAAGTTTGTTTATACTGATGCATATTTTTTCATTATAAAGTTTCCATCCAACCTCCTTTAAGAGAGTATATTAATGCTGATTACCGGTAAAACAATTGATATACAAATCCTTGAAATTAACTGTTTTACTACATGTACTTCCGCGGTTTTATAAAAATGAGATGGTTCTGACTTTTGCAAGACTATTTTGAAAGTAAGAAAGAATATTAAAGACAAAAAAGAAATCCAACGCCGGGGAAATACATTGATTTCCTAGATACTTTTAGTTGCTGTCATCCCTTTTCGGAATTGATTGCGAATGTGGAAAAAATGACTCCACCAGGAATCGAACAAGGGTCACTGGCTATTAGAACACCAATGTCTTGACCATTGGACCAAGGAGACGGGCCAGAATATAACAGGAATAAATACATTTACATTCATATTTCAAAATTATAAATGCGAGATATAATTACGGCAACACTTGTACAGTAAAATGAACTCTTTAAGATTGAAGAAATCAAATTAACACTTTACCCGCACAATCGTATGAATATCATGATACAAAGGATAATCGACATGATTGATATTACATGTACATGTACATATTAACTAGGCCTGAGTCGGTACGGTCGATCACACCGGGACCCGACCGTTGCCGTCGGGTCCCGGTTTCGTTTTTTGAGAACCGACGCTCCGAAAAAAATAATGAAATATGTAAGAAATTGCAGTTTTGCACACCACTAAAATCAATCCACCTTAAAACTTAAGTATTTAATTAGCTCATCCTGAATCAATCCGAACTGCTGATATAAATATGGGTTGCAAAGCAGTTCGCCCCATGGGGTTGTTGTTGCCAGCTGCTAGCTAGCTACTGTACTGGCCGGGTCGCGACTTTGCGTTTTACACCCTGGCCTGGACCTTTTCCCAATAAATTTCAAGGAACCGACTGGGAAAAGTCTATCCATGACAAGATATTGTGCGCGCACGTAGCTCTTCTGCAATGCTCAACGTACGTCCTATATGTCCAGTGTCGCGGTACGCGGTACATGTACTTTTGTATCGAGACGTACGAGTGAGAGAAAAACAACGAATAACAACAGAAGGAAATAGAGAAAAACAATAAATAATTAAAGAACAGAGAGGAAACAAAGAATGTCATAAGCAGAAAGAGAAAACAAAAACTAACTTGAAAGAAAGAGAGAAATTAGAGAAGGAATTAATCAAAGTAAGGAAAGAGAGAAACCAAATAATATTATGGTTTTTGTGGTTTAATTCCGCCTTCTTCAGGGTTTCAATTTTTGACGTGTAGCCTACTTTCAAACCATTTGCTGATTCGGACCCCCCCCCCCCCTAACACACGTGTACACATATCGACACATACACAGACTACACTCGACATAATATGTGTAATGGTAATGTAATACATAAACTGTGATTTAAATATTGCACTCGTACCATTTTCTATTATTGTGGGATCACGTCTTTCATTTTTTAAATTCATGTCATTTGTTTCTAAGACCTAATTTCTCTAATTCTCTTGACCCCTCTCCCTTCATATTTGTTTTCTAAGACCTCCCCCCCCCCCTTCATCTCTCTTCATATTTGTTTTCTAAGACCCATTTCTCCCCCGCCCCCCCCCCCCCATCTCTATTCATATTTGTTTTCTAAGACCTCTCTCTCTCGACCCACTCTCTCTCTCGTATGTATTTCTCAGACCCCTCTTTCTTTCTCTCTCATTAACCCCCTCTTCATATTTGTTTCTAAGGCCTCTCTCTCTCTCTTCATATTTGTTTCTAAGACCCCCCCCCCCCTCTCTTTCTCATTTCTTGATATTTGTTTCTAAGACCTCTCTCTCTCTAGCTCTCAATTCATGATATTTGTTTCTAAGACCCCCTCTCTTTCTCACTTCTTGAATTCATATTTGTTTCTAAGACCTCTGTCTCTCTCTCCCTTTCTCTCTTTCTCATTTTAAATTCATGATATTTGTTTATAAGACCTCTCTTTCTCTCTTTTTCCATTCATCACTTTGTCTAGTGTAATGTACAGACACATAACATGATACACCAGTTTTACATGAATTCATTTGCACTTTATTTACTGCTTTACATTCATAAACTTTTTTTTTTCGTGAAGGTAATCTAATCCTTCAATGTCAGAGAAGTAATACAAAAGATACAGGAGTATGTGTATGCATAAATAGTTATATAAAGAAGAAATATGTAGTAAAAGTGAAAGCAAACAATAGTAGAAATTTGAACAGATAATTTGACAGTGTGTTAAGATTTAGATGCAAGAAATGACTATAAGAAATTTTTATTTGAAAATACATGCACATGTAGATAAAAAGAGATCTGAACATAGGCGGATTCATGGGCGCAGAGGCGTGCACCGCACTTTACTTTGTAGATAACGAACTGAATACACATAATAATGGATGATACGTGAAAATAACTGGCGCGCCCGATCGAGGAGCGTAGACTAGACTCATTCAAGCAGTTTCATTGCTATTTACCGGGAAAATGTCCAGGCCAGGGTGTAAAACGCAAAGTCGCGGCCGGGTCGCGAATTTTTTTTCCGTACTCGAGAGGGCAAATACCCCATGTGCGCATGCGCGTGGACTTGTGATTTCTCTGCTACTTCCCATACGAAATGTACATGTATTCGCATGTACTGTGCACGATTCGCGTTCTACGAGTAAACGATGGCATAGTAGTCTTCAAACACAGACTCTGATTTGCCAGTTTGACAAATCAATATGCGTATGTGTCGCGATGTGCTTATTCAAGTCTGTGTAGTTGTATGATTCAGACCCAGTAGTGCATATGGAAATACATTGCAACTTGTATAGAATGGTATAGTAGTCTGCAAGCACAGACGCTAATCTGACAGTTTGACAACATACTAGTAGTGTGCTGAGAAGTACTTTATTCAAGTCGCCAACTTGTATAGAATGGTATAGTAGTCTGCAAGCACAGACGCTAATCTGACAGTTTGACAACATACTAGTAGTGTGCTGAGAAGTACTTTATTCAAGTCTGCGTAGATGTATGATTCAGACCCTACTGGTGCGTGCGTTAGAAATGCATCTCAATGTGTAGAGTGTAGTATAGTAGTCTGCAAGGACATAATAATATATTGTGTATTGATGAGTAGTGATTTTATGCAAGTTTGTGTAGTTTAATGATTCCAGACCCCATGGTCCAATACACGCACCAGTAGGGTCTGAATCATAAAACTACTCAGACTTGAATAACACTATTTTGTCAAACTGTCAGATTAGCGTCTGTGCTTGCAGACTACTATGCCACTCTGCAAGTTGAGATGCCTTTCCAATACACGCACCAGTAGGGTCTGAATCATAAAACTACACATATTTGAATATAAAGCACTACTCAAGACACTATGTTGTCAAACTGTCCGATTAGCGTCTGTGCTTGCAGACTACTATACCATGCTATTCAATTTGGGATGCATTTCTGTAAGCACTAAAATGTCTGAATCATACAACTACTCAGACTTGAATACTAGTACTATTGCTACGCACGATATATGCGTAATTGTTTTGTCAAACTGGCAAATCAGAGTCTGTGTTTGAAGACTACTATGCCATCGTTTACTCGTAGAACGCGAATCGTGCACAGTAGATGCGAATACATGTACATTTCGTATGGGAAGTAGCAGAGAAATCACAAGTCCACGCGCATGCGCACATGGGGTATTTGCCCTCTCGAGTACGGAAAAAAAATTCGCGGCCGGGTCTCTCGGCAGGATTAATAAATCAGGTTGAAAGAAACATTAATGTTTGAATAATAAAACGGCTTTCTAAAAATACTTCTTTACAACATACCGATCGAACAATTTTTAAAAGACAAAATAGATATTTTTTCTTTGATTTTAAACACCGCATGCTTCTTTTAAAAACTGAAAATTACTTGGTAATCACAAGAAGTTTCGATACGGATAGTTGTTGCAAGGCAAGTTCAGACTAGTCTCGGAAAAATGCGCAGTGCACCTCGTTAACTGTAATGCGTGCCCAAACGAAACCAAACAATGACGTGATCGTAACGAGAAAAAAATCATTACAAACTACGAGAGCACAATTGGAAAGACAACTACCTGTACTCAAAATTATCGTAAGAAGATACATAACTTGGAGGAAGAATACAATAGTTGTCCAGGAAAAGCCACAGAAATAGTGATAATCGAGGAGAAACTGGGTACATTTTTATCGCAAGGGCCTGCTGCAAATACTCAAATCCTTTGTTATACTGCTTTTTACCGTAGAGGGCGGTATTTGGTTTCTAGCCTCGTGTTCAATTTAAACACGTGTAGTTCGAGTATTTGCAGGAGGCCCATTCAGATAATGATTGTACCTATAGTAACTCCTTAAATATCACTATTTCTGTGGCTTTTCTTGGACAACTATTGTATTCTTCCTCCAAGTTATGTATCTGCTTACGATAATTTTGAGTAGTTGTCTTTCCAATTGTGCTCTCGTAGTTTGTAATGATTTTTTTCTCGTTACGATCACGTCATTGCTTGGTTTCGTTTGGGCACGCATTATACAGCTAACGAGGTGCAGTGCGCATTTTTCCGAGACTAGTCTGAACTTCCCTTGCAACAGTTATCCGTATCGAAACTTCTTGTGATTACCAAGTAATTTTCAGCTTTTTAAAAAAAAGCATGCAATGTTTAAAATAAGAGATAAATATTTATTTTGTCTTTAAAAAATTATTTGATCGGTATATTGTCAAGAAGAATTTTTTAGAAAGCCGTTTTATTATTCTAACATTCATATTTTTTGACCCGATTTATTCAACCTGCATGAATCAAAATGGCTGCTCGAATGTTGTCTTTCCATTTTTGCCCCAGTTTTTTTACTTTTAGAGGCACGATAATGGCACTAAAAATCGCCAATCATCGATGAAAAAAATGTCAAGTGGAAAAATATACCGATCTGAGGCGAGGTATGCATGTGTTGATTTATTTGATTGATAAAAAGGTCACTTTTAAGGGACATACTGATGATATGCGCTTTTTATAGAGGCAAGTGACAAATCCTGCGAGCTGATTTCGGGACACCGGGTCCCGATCGGTGCAAGGCCGTCGGGACCCGGTTTATGAAAATCCCGACATGACTCAGGCCTAATATTAACATAATATGATCATGATCTAAATATGATATCGTAATGTTATTGCATTCATGTGATATCACCTGACTTAACATTGCACAAAATGATAACAAAATATTTATTATAAGATACGATATCATGTGATGCAAAAATATAATGTTTTATATGAAAAGATATGAATATGAAATAATAACTATTATGATATTATATCATATGAAAAGATACGATGTGATATAGTATTGATGTGACAAAGTATGATTATGATAAAAAACAATATGTTATTACTATGAGAATATACATGTATGACATGGATAGATTATGATATGATGTAGTATAAAATAACATGATATAGATTGTTAATCAAGTAAGCTCAATTGGTAACATTTTAGTTTTTAAAAGTGTAATAAGGTCAAATTCTCACCAGTATTTTTAAATACAAATTTTATAATATCCTGTTATGTTCGTTTTTATATTTTGTGGTATGCCTTTCAGCTTGGGGAAAAAGAAAAGAAAGAAAAAATTAAAAGGGGGGGGGAGATAATGTTGATGATGATGATGATGATGATGATGATGATGATGATAATGATGATGATGATAATGGTGATGGTAGTGACCATAATGAAGATGATAATTTACACCCTTTATATGGCGACATATTTTTAATTAAAGAACATTCAAAGGCACAGGCCCCTCCATTGGAGAGAGTATTTTTCACACTTGCCGAAATAGATATGTTTTGAGGCATTATTTGACATGTTCTAGATTGTAGTCTCACAAAGACAGAAAGGGATTGAGTCCCACAAACGCTGAGGAATGGATTTTTTTTTTATTTATTTATTTCGGTTTAAAAAGACATATAAATATACATGATTCAAAGGTCCAAGGACCAAAACTGTTCATGTTTACAAATTATACAATACGGTTATAAATAAAGTAAATATACAATAGTGAGCCAAACGAAAGGTATGACAAGTACAATACGAAATAAAGATGACAAAAATGATTCAATTCCATCAATACAATACCAAAATAAACTAAGAGAAAGTAGGGTCAGGATCATCAAATTACTAAACTGATATATGGTAATGGTAGCAGATAAACAGACAAAAATAATGTTGAGCAACCAAACAATCAAAGAAAAAAGGGGGGAAAATATTTTGAAGATAGGCAACGATAAAAGCCTTAAAACCTGAATTAACATAATTACGTTTGAGTTGATAAGATAACCACACAGAAATATATAAATTACAAATTGGAATCGACTTTAAGAATTAGTTATACAATGCCATTATTAAAATATAACGTACACCAAATTGTGAATGTGTCAATTAAAAGATTCTGAGGAATAAGGCAAGAGGGAGAGAGAGATAGAGAGAGAGAGAGAGAAAGATGATAGAGATAGAGATAGATAGAGAGAGAGAGAGAGAGAGAGAGAGAGAATCAAGGCTTATTAATTGCACGAACAAGAGAAGGAACAGCAGAATTTTGATATCGGCTAGTCCTGCACCTAGGAATGACCAAACCATGATTATTACGGAGGGGGCGAAAATTGGGCAAGGAGTCTTTAGATGGTGGAAGTAAGTCTCTGTGTCGGGACGTCAGTAACGAGTGGGCAAACTTAGCATCAAGCTCTATTCTTCTTGCTTGAAGGGAGGGCAGATTTAGACTCTCTAGCCTTTCATCATAGGTGAGAGGGGTGAAACCGAGAATGATCTTGGTCACACGTCTCTGAACTCTCTCAACTTTCTCAGACTGTTGACAAGTGATTGAAGAAGACCAGACAGGTGAGGCATACTCTAGAATGGGACGGATATGGGATGCGTAAATGGTAACTAGATCACTACAGGATGCGTTGTATTTCTTCAAGATACACAACATAAACAATCTTCTCGAAGCTTTTTGAACGACGAGATCAATTTGTTGACCCCACTTCATATTACATTGCAAAGTAACTCCTAACAGTGACAGATGTGTGACTTCCTGAAGAACAGAATCGCCGATCTTGATTTCAGGGAAAGGTGGAGGGTTTCGCATGAAGCATATATTTAGGATCTTACATTTTGACGGTTTAGGCGTCATGTGATTTGTGCTGGACCATTGGGTTAGCTGGGAGACCTGATCTTGCAATTGTGATTGCTGAGTATGTTTTCTGAATTCTGCTAGGGTAAGGTCGTCAACATATTTCCATCTATTTGGGGTGAAATCTGCAGCATCATTGATCATGATCAGAAAAAGGATTGGGCCAAGCTTGGTGCCCTGTGGGACACCACATGTTATGGATTGAACTTGAGAGGTAATGCCACCAAGGCGGACAGTTTGGGATCTGTTACTCAGGAAGTCACACACAACGGAAATGATAGATTTACTGACACCCATATTTATCATCTTAGTTACTAAAACGGTATGATCGATAGCATCAAATGCTTTGGCATAGTCAACTGTGCAAATTGATGCAATCGTTCCCGATTTGTCAGTTTCACGCAAAATACAATCAACCAGGCTGAGGAGGTAATATACAGTGGAAGAGCCTCTGACACTGCCAAACTGACGGGGGTCTATGTGATCGGCAATATCACGTCTAATCCACTCCACAAGAAACTCCTCAAAGACACGAGCAAAGACTGGTGTTACAGAGATAGGACGTAACTGATCCAGAGAATTGCATGGGTTTACTTTAGGAATCGGAATGATGTTACCGATTTTCCAATACTCTGGAAACATACCCGATTGTAGACAGGAATTGAAAATGATAGATAATGGTACAGATAATTCGACAGCAAACTCACGAACAAGTCTCAAAGGAATATCATTAGTATGAGATGACTTTGAGATCTTCAGTTTCTTCAATTTATTGTACACTTGGTAAGGTTGGATTTTCGGTGGTGAATCAGCTGGCAAGTACGCCGGAAGAGACTTGCGATCCAGGGGTGGTAGGGAGGAACAGACATTCGCAAAGTGGGAGTTTATCCAGTCAGCCTGCTCGGCGGGTGCCATATGAGATCCAGGTAGCTTATTTGATGTCTTTTTTACACTAGTAATGTTACGGATCTCCTTGTACCATTTCCCAGGTTGTGATTTCTTCAGGTGTGACACCTTTCCAAGGAAGAATTTGCTCTTGGTAGCTTTAATTTCCTGCTCTACTTGCTTTCTGAGTTGGCTATAACGTGGAAGGTTTCCTGATTGATAGGCAGCTTGGCGTTGGTCGATCAGAGAACGAATACGATTGTTCATCCAAGGCTTATCATCTTCTCTCCGTACAAATGTAATCTGAGGGAAGCATCTCTCATAAGCCGTGGTTAGCTCATCTTGAAATGATACCTGCATATCAGCAGCATTTTCAAGATCAAGTAGCCAACTCCAATCTACAGAGGTCAGCCACTGGCCAAAGGACCTGATAGAAGAATCTCTAATGGGGCGGATTGATATCTTCTGTCGCTTCGGTTTGGGAATAGTGGCCTTCGGAGAAACAATGATCGTTCTATGATCACTGTTACGAATCGGATTGATGACTGCTGGTCGGTTGTAATCATCAGCGATATTTGTCAGGACCTTGTTTAAGACGTTGTCGCCTCTCGTAGGTTTGTCAACAATCTGGGAAAAATCGATTTCGGATGCTAGAGAATCGGTATCCATGTCATTGAAATCTCCCAAGATCACAATGCCAGATTCAGGAAATCGAGTGTGAATATAATCCACTGTTTCAACCAGTGAATCGTTAAGATCTTGGTGAAAGGGCGAATTGGGTGGTGCATAAACAGCAGCTACGAACATTGTATGGAGCTTCTGAGAATCCAATCTAATCCATAGGACCTCGAGCTCGGGTGACGTCGCATTATCAAGAATGGTAACATTAAGATCAGATCGGGTGTAGATTGCGACGCCGCCACCTTGACGACCTCTGCGATCACGACGATGAAGCGCAAATCCAGGAATATGGAATTGTTCATCAGGTTTAGAGTCATTCAGCCAGGTTTCACATAGAACTGCAATATCAGTTTGATTAACATTCATTGTAACAATCAAGTCATCTAATTTATTTGATAGTGATCGAAGGTTACTCAACAAAATTGATGGGTATGGAGTTCTCTTTGTAGAACTTGAGATATTATTTGCATTGATATCTGTCTGAATTGTAATAAGATTGTTAGCACAAACGTTCCTTTTATTCAGATTTCGGGCCTTAGGATATCTCGAAACAACGGAGTTAATCGGCCGATGGATGTGACTACCAGCCCTTCTTCCCCGTTTGCGCTTTACGATACCGAGTTCCCTGGCAACACGACGCACATTCTCAACCGGATACGAGACATTGTGACGTAACTTGAACAGTTCGGCGACTGAATAAACGTACCGTTGCGGACAATGAGAATTTGACCGACCAGGGCATGATTTATCCATTGTGTTCGTACCAGAAATTTGCATATGAAAGACAGAACTCGGAAGTGTACAGCCTATAATTCGTTGTGTGTGTAAGTCTATGACCGTCGAGAACAACGATAATGTCAACAACAAACTTGTAAAATGTAGGCATACGATAAAACGAAACACATCCATACCTGGTTACAGTGAGTCCTGAATATACAAATAGAAGCTTGGCGAAGAGCGGCAAAAGTTATATAAATAACAAACAGTAACAAACAGTAAAACAAATGTAATATGTACAGCTCAAAAAATCTACCAGGGCCGCAGCTCAACAGCGCCCTTCTATTTGAATGTAAAACTATTCTATTTGAATGTTGGATGTAAAACACAGTCTCCATATCATCCCTCCATGCATGGTGTGGGTACATGGGGAGTGAGCCCTGAATGAGCGCAACCCAGGGCGAAGGCTTTTTTTTTTTTTTAGTCCCTTGCGTTCGCCTGTGACGGGTAGGGGGGGGGGGGGTGGGAAGAATTAAATTTGTATAACCTTCGGATTTTTCGTCACAGAATGGTCGAGATGTCATGTGCAAGCCCTGTATCGAAGGTTTCAACCACCACCATCCCTGATCCCACCCCTAATCTCGTATGAAGAGTACAGTGGGGTTTTTGTTTCCCATAATTTTTCATTATAACGGTTATAGTTTGGGAACTCTTCTACACATCATAGGCCTCCATTGGCATCCTAATCCCGGGATGTCGGCTTTTCCACCATGACCTGGCCTGTGTCTATAGAACATGACAAGGGAGGGCTGCACTGGTGTACTGATGAGTGGGAGGGGGGGGGGGGGGGGTTTAGGCGTGCCCCCCAAATAAAATTCAAACATAGTTTCTTTCTAATTCGATACCAATGATTTACAAATTTTGCTGAAATGACGTGACTTTCAGGGATATTTTGTTACTGTTCTGTAAATTATACTTTTTTTTTATCTGTTTGCTGGAAAATGACAATTTCCCAAGTTTGCAGTCCGCCAACATTTACTTATTTAGAAGCCTACATGTCAGGGCCCGCGGAACAGGGGGGGGGGGCTGAGGGCCTCGAGCTACCCCCTCACTTTAAAAAAAAGTATGTTTAAAATATTAAAATAGAAAGAAAAGAAGAAAGACAAATTGTGACCTGCCAGTGCCACAAGTGAGGTATCAAAATGTGCCCATCTGACCGCAAATACCTACCTTAAAACCCTGAACTTGCTAGGGCTCCGCCCCATCAGAGGGGCCCTAGGTCAGTCCCCTGGATGCTCATCTGACCATTATTAAATGTCTAAAACCCATGAGCTTCATGAGGCTCAGTCCCCTGGACCCCAACCTAATTAGTGACCTGCTAGTGTGACAAATTAAGGTATCAAAATATGCTCATCTGACCGTAATCAAATGCCTAAAAACCCCTGAGCTTCCGAGGGGTACGCCCCTTGACCCCCCCCCCCCCCCCCCCCCCCTCCATAAGCATAAGCATAACTTATACTAGGGGAATGTTGATATCGGACAAGAGACGTGACTTGAGCTTGCCCCCTTTCCAAAATTGTGCCCGCTTGTAAGTACCAGTACGCACACATAGGAGCATCACTATCCTGGCTGTGTAGTAAAAGCTGTGCTTTTGATTCTCAACATTTCAAACACCACTGTACAAAACAACTGATTTCACTCAAAATCGGTACTTTAGTGACAATTGATGATACCTAAATAGCAGTAAAATACACTTACTGATGTTAAAAAGAATAATTTAAAAATTCAAATTGTAAGTCTAGTGTCAAACTTTGCTTACAGCTGCACCGACATGATTGTGTACAGTCTATGCAATATTGTGTGGTGTGTGTATTTGTGTATGGGTCTAAAAATACCGGCCTCACAGCAAGCATGCAGCTAGAGGTCAAAACGCGTTGGCGTCGACTCTCTATGCTTTGCTGGAGTGCCGGTACGGTGCTTTTAATATGACCTTGTCAGTATTGGCAAGTCGAGTTGAAATAACGTTCTGCGCTATTTTCAAATTTCCAGCCCCCCCCCCCCCCTCACCCTCTATTGGATAATCCTGGATCCGCGCCTGAATGCATATTGACCTTTAGCGCTGCACTACGTGCTAAGAGACAGCAATTGCACATATGAATAGTCAATTATTGCACACAATGTCAATGAAGACAATGTGGCTGATCGGCAAGTTTGACAGTAGACTTATAATTTGAATTTTTTAATTATTCTTTCTGACAGTCAGGGGGGGCACTGTGCCCCCACTTTTTAAATGCCCCTATTAATTAGTCTAAGTGCCCCTTCCACTTTTCAACTCTGATAAGTGCCCCTTTTATTTGGACACGTGCCCCTTGTCCTTTACAAGTTCCCATTTTCATTTGCAATAAGTGTCCGTTTTCCATTCTCATTAGTGCCCTTTTTAATTTGCCCCCTATCAGGTACGAGAAGTGCCTCTTTTCACCTTTGATAAGTGCCCCCTTTGCCTCTGATAATTGCCCTATTCAAATCAGAGAGGTGCCTCTTTTACTTTGACAAGTGCCCCTTTTCTTTTGTAATTTTAACTCGGATAAGCGCACCTTATATTTTCACATGTGTCCCTTTTCCTTTCTAATATAAGTGCCCCTTTTCCAGATGATAAGTGCCCCATTAAAACAGAGCCCCTTCCCCTTCTCATAAGTGCCCCTTCTCTGGTAATGACCCTTTTCAGGTTTCGAGGCATTACTCCTTTTCACTTCAGGGAGGTGCCTCCTTCACCTCCGATAAATAGTCTACCCCTTTAAAACCCGATCGGTGCCCATTTTTCGCCTGATCTGCAAGACTAAAAAGTAGTTCAATTTGAATATTTAAATTTATAATAGGCCTACAACATTTCTATTCCTTAAACATTTTGAACGGCTGATGTGATTGTGAAAGACTAGTCGACGCACCCTTTCGAGAAAAGACCCCCTGCTTATCCCGAAAGGGTGTGTTAAAACGGTAGACCCCTACTCCGTTCTCAACGCACCCTTTCGAGAAAAGCGGGGGGGGGGGGGGGGCTTTTCTCAAATGCGTTGAACTCACCACACCCTTTCGATGTAAACGCTCCAGCAAAGCATAGACCTAGTCAATGCTAATAAATACGTACCTCTACTCTAGCACTGCATACTTGCAGAACTACCAACTAACCAAGTGTCACACATAGGGCATGACGTCACGCATTTCGAGGGTCTGAAAACGCTCTCATGCACGACGCGCGCGAGCGCTACATTAAAAAAACAAGCTAGACTATAGTATTTGCCGGCGTATAGGCCGCAGTATTTTTGGAAGAGAAAATATCAAAAAGTCGGGGTGCGGCCTATGCGCCGAAAGAGTAAAAAAAGTTTTTTTTTTTTTTTTTTTTTTTTTTTTTTTTTAGTTTCGATTTATGGCGCTATGCCTGGCAATGTCTCCCAGCTCAGTAATCAGTGTGTTGACTCACCACTCAGAAACTACAACAACACTAAAATTTGACTGTCATCTTGGTTTGAAAGTAATCTTTCTAATAGATCTCAATATGTAGTTTATAATAATAGTTCCTCAAATTTTTTTTCTATAACAAATGGTGTACCACAAGGTACACCACTGGTACCATAGGTACTTTATTGTTTTTAATTCACATTAATGATCTTACACATTCTTCTAAAAACGACATTGTTACTATTATTTGTGACAAGTTTACAAGCACAAATCAGCGCCTTTAACTGAACCTCGATGTTAAATGAAGGTCCTTCCACGCGTGGGTTTTTGGCAGTAAAACAACAACAACAAAACAAAAAAAACGATTTTTTTTTTTTTTTTTTTTTTTTTTTTTTTTTTTTTTTTTTTTTTTTTTTTTTTTTTTTTTTTTTTTTTTTTTTTTTTTATGTCAAAATCGGGGGTGCGGCCTATGCGGGGGTGCGGCCTTTACGCCGGCAAATACGGTATATAGAAATCTAGATCTAGATTATGATTCATGAAAATGTCACGCATTGCTGATCTTTGAACTTGGCGTCTCTGTACTTGCTGAGAGGCAGATAATACACACATAGGCTACACACTATTGCATCGACTCAGACTGCACAGCTTCCATGGATAGCATTACCTATACAATGCAGCTAGGCCTAGTCTATTCCATTGTGATGTGTACTAGGCCTACTAGATGTGTGCCTGAAACAAGCTAATAAATAAAACGATAATTCCAGCTCATCTCTAGGCCTATAATTTCTACTTAACCCAACATGTTTACTGAAATATCGGTTCCTATATCGATCACCTTTTCATTGATTAATAATCTTACCTTAGCTTATCACAATATCAGATTTTAGATGTTTTTTTTCTGGGAGAATTCTTACTCGGCCCTGGAAGTCGCATAGGCCGAAGCACTGACAGCTTTTCTGGTGAGATGGCGCTATTTCACAACAAGAAACTATATGCACAGCATACATTATGGTGACTGATAAGGACCTCTTTAATAATAATAGTCTTACCAACGTGGGAAAGCTAAAGAAAATGGCAAAAAATTGCTGAGAATGAACAAAAGTCGGAGAAGCAGCGGACGAGTCTATACCAGACTTGTCTGTCTAGACTGCAGTCTTGATCGAATGGCCAGGCCAGCTCGAGCGCCCAGGCCCAGGGGCAAGGTAAGTAACACACATTGGTGCATCACTATCCTGGCTGTGTAGTAAAATCTGTGCCATTTATTCTCAACATTTCAAGTACCACTGTACAAAACTCAAGTAATTTCACTAAAAATCGGTACTTTAGTGACAATTAATGACACCTAAATAGCAGTAAAATACATTTTTTTCAACTTATTGATGTCAAAAAGAGTAATTTAAAAATTCAAATTGTAAGTCTAGTGTCAAATTTGCCGATCAGCCCAATCGGGGCTATTGCGTGCAGTCTATGCAATAGTGTGTGGTGGGTGTATCTATGTATAATACCTGCCTCTCAGCAAGTATGCAGTGCTAAAGGTCAATACGCATTAGCATTGACTCTCTATGCTTTGCTGGAGTGGTTAAGCTGCATAGCCTCTTAATTGTGACAATTAAAGTAACGATATACTTAAAGATAAAGACCAGTTATGGTCATGCGATTGCTTTGTGAAAGAAACGTTGTGGAATCGATCAGAAAAGGTTGATCATCTAGCGAACTGCAAGGTTCTGGAATCATCAAAATTATAAGAAATTTGGCCCAGTCTTCGTAAAGTACAAGCACTGTACACAGAAAGATGTATATGGGACTACGCGCACTTGCGCGACACGTGCGTTTATCTCTCACAGGCCAATAGATAAACTAATTTACCAAATATATCGATAAGTAGGCGGTTTCCTAGACCGAAAACTTCAGTCTCTCTAATCGTCGGTTGTTCCACTGAGACTACGTCTGGCTCCACTAGACCTCCGATTACAGATTATTGGGGAACGACAACAAATGTCAGTTTTATTAAAGAAATGACCCAAATCAGATGGTTATTGCTGTCTAGCGGTTTCCCAGCAAATTTTTTTATCATCATTTATTAGTCAAAACATATTCTTTCACATGATTGGTAATGAGAGCTCCCATTTTATTTTTTGAAATTGGGGCGTTTCCAATACTGGTCTTTACCTTTAACCCTGAATTTGTATGTATTTTTAGGTTTTTTTTCTTCCTATAGTCTAGGCCTTACCACCAATGAGTTCTTCAGGAGCTTAATTAGTATTGCATGGGTTACAGATTGATACTGTCTTTACCTAGTTCTGGAAATGAAAATGCATATCATGAGAAATTGGATTTAAGACATTTCTAATTGTTATAGTCTACGGTATGTTTACCAATTATCGTGCAAATGCTGGGTTGTTGACACTTGTTGTAGATGTACAATGCTGAAAACAGAATTCTCTAACTGAGGAAGGGGCACATTTGTAAAAAAATATTTAAAAAAAGAGAAACGTACATGCTGATAATTTTTTTTTAAAGAAGATTCTTTTAATTCAGAGGTGATTTTGCTTTTACAAAAAATCTCAGAAGTAAGATAAATGTGTGTGTGTGTGAAGGGGGGGGGGGCATACGTGCACAGATTTTAATGAGATTCAAGTACATTTTTTCTGTTCATGTTATGGGTTTTGCCTGGCAAGAGGGCGCAAGTACATGTATATGAGAAGTGAACAAAGTGAACCTTAGAACATGACTCCTTCAAGCGACACTGCATTATTAATATTATCTATTTGATTTGATCCCTCAAAACTCTCAAATTCTAAAGCAGTCATGCTATCCTCAATAATTTGTTTTCTCTCTTTTTTCTTCTATTTGCAATATCTTTTAGAAAAGCATGTCCAGAGAAAAGAGCAACACGGAATCAATTACGAAAGTAACAGCGGACGAACCACAACCAACCAAGAAACTAGGATACACGGCCCTCATGATCAAGGAAGAAGACTTTGAAGGCTTGGCAGAAGATGGTCATTCCAAACATCTACCGGTGTCTCAAAAGCTGACATTGTTGGAAGAACCAGAAGTGGACATTTATTCTGTTGTAGCGAATGAAAAAAACTTGGGAGATGGCGGGCCTGATAGCGAGTCTCAAGGGACATATGAAGAGCTTCTACTGAGGCATGAGCACCATGCAGGTTCCATTACGAGAAAAGACAAAGACGGTGATTGCGCAGAGGAAGATGGTGCCATAGAGATGAATTTACAACTATCAGATCAAGTACACGTAAACGATGGCTGTAGTAAGGAAGACGGTGGCAAGGAGATTCATGCATCACAACTGGGTGAAGTGAATTACCTGACCTTAACGGGCTATGTAAAGGAAGAACCTTTGGATAGTGACTCCATGGAAGGTGTACTTAATGGTGCCAACTGGGGGATGATAAAGCCACAGCCATTAGGTGAAGAAGGTTAGTGGCATGGTCATTCAGCCTTGTTCAACAAAATGTTGTAAACTGCCTCACAACAAAAATTGTGCAGTAATTAATCTTGCAGTGGGATTTGTAATTTTGTATCATATAATTGTAGAATGAAGATACAATTACAGGCCTTTGTTCAGTTGATCTACATTCTTAAAACGCCCAGCTTGCCAAGTTGACAGTTTTTGTACATATGGGTTTACTGTACTGCAGGGGCTTTCCTGAAGCAGTTTACTTTTACTGCATTGTCTCTGAACGAGGCATTTTATTAACATGTAGAAGTCTAGTACACTGCCAGAACTGTTTCTGTGTCGCACTCCCAATCTGAGCTGAGAAAGTAACACACCCTCAAGTTCCCTCAACGTTAAATCGAAGACGGCCCTTGCGTTTCATTCTCTCCCTCGACAGGTGTATTTTCAGAGTTCGGCAATCTGTGTGGGATTCGTGTATAAAGGGAGGACACAGATGATTGAAGAATTCAAAAAATATGTAAAAAAAGGACAGAATCTGGACTAGTATAAGTCTAGAATGAGGGTCTAACATCTGCCCCCCCCCAAAAAAAAATAAAATAAAATAAAAAATAAAAAAAAATAAAAAATAAATAAATAAAATTAACAAAATTTAAAAAATGACATAAATTGGTATTGACAGGATAATTTGAGCAGTAATTGTATGAGACAACTAAGGAAATATTTTATAAAAGGATTTCCTTATTTTATAAGTTCAGGATTTTCTAACGGAAGGAGTAGGGGAGGGAGAGGGGGGTAAATGGTCTAAAATACAACAAATTGGGACAGAAGATTACCATGTTACCATGAGTGTTTATTATGACAGTGTTCTTTAAAACAATGAAAAAATTTGCTTTTCGTTATCAGGTGTGAGACAGCCTCTGCTACCGGTAATTTCGGATAGTCGAGTACAACAGCTTGATGACAATTTATCTTCACAAGCGGAGCGGGGAACTCCTCTGGATTCATCCGAAAGTGACAGTTCTACAAGTAAGTGTGGCCCTTGTAACTATGCCAACGATTCTGGTAAAAAACAAAGTGTCGCTGAAAGAGAGACATTGGACCAGGGGCTTTCACATCATGTTTACGGACAGATGGATACAGAAAGAACAAAAGAATGTGACGAGAAGTGTGAAGAGACTTTAATTGAAGGCATTGGACAATCTTCCCAGTTTGGAGGAACAGAGGAAAATCTTGCCAAGCCCCTGTTTACCCTCGTTGCAGGAGAGCCGTACATCAGCCAGTGTCGAATTTTGTAACAAAGAATTTTCCAATGTATTGGACGTTGAGTCACACACTTGTCTCATGAGACCCACACGAGAAATGATTTTTAAATGTTCTTTGTGTAACAAGAAATTTACCCAAAGTACTCATCTTTTGAGACACGCGACTGACGCGAGAAACCACAAAGGAATGAAGTCGTTGTACCAGTGTAGTCTCTGTAACCAAAGATTTTTCTATTTGAGCTCTCTATTGAAACATGTGAAACTTCACTCCCAAAGATATCCTTGTCTTGTATGTGATTTAAGATTTTCCTCTGAGAAGCGTTTGTCGATGCATAGTTGGTCCCACAGAAAAGATGAACCCTGTGAGTGTGCTGTTTGCAAGAAAACATTCCCCGATGCGATGAGTCTGGCATACCACACAAGAACCCATGTAGGAAGAAATCCATACCAGTATTCAGCTTGCGATTTAAGATTTTCTGATGAGAAAAGGCCAACTAGAGCTACTCGATACGAGAGAAATCGGACAGGAAAAAATCTTTTTGAGTGCCATATTTGCAACAAAATATATCTGTATGAGAGGGCGTTGACATCACATATGGAAACTCATACCATTAAAAAACTTCTGTGTTCGAGTTGTGGCGAATTGTTTCACGACAACTTTGATTTGTCATTGCATATGAGAAGTTCCCACACAGGGGAAAAGCCCTATCAATGTTCTGTTTGTAGTGAAAGATTTTCCAAGGCAAATAGTCTTTTAATCCACATGAAAAGCCACCCAGCAGAAAACCCTACCAATGTTTGGTTTGTACCGTAACAGGGTGTGGTTTGTATCGCAACAGGGTGTGGTTTGTACCGCAACAGGGTGTGGTTTGTACCGCAACAGGGTGTGGTTTGTACCGCAACAGGGTGTGGTTTGTACCGTTACAGGGTGGGGTTTGTACCGCAACAGGGTGTGGTTCGTACCGCAACAGGGTGTGGTTCGTACCGCAACAGGGTGTGGTTTGTACCGCAACAGGGTGTGGTTTGTACCGTTACAGGGTGGGGTTTGTACCGCAACAGGGTGGGGTTTGTACCTTTACAGGGTGTGGATCGTACCGCAACATGGTGTGGTTTGTATCGTAACAGGGTGTGGTTCGTACCGTTACAGGGTGGGGTTTGTACCGTAACAGGGTGGGGTTTGTACCGCAACAGGGTGGGGTTTGTACCGTAACAGGGTGTGGTTTGTACCGTTACAGGGTGGGGTTTGTACCGTTACAGGGTGGGGTTTGTACCGTAACAGGGTGTGGTTCGTACCGCAACAGGGTGGGGTTTGTACCGTAACAGGGTGTGGTTTGTACCGTTACAGGGTGTGGTTTGTACCGTTACAGGGTGGGGTTTGTACCGTAACAGGGTGTGGTTTGTACCGCAACAGGGTGTGGTTTTTACCGTAACATGGTGTGGTGTTCTTCTACAGTAGGTTCTCACATGCGCTGTGTACTTAATTGTGTCTACCGGTAATCTAAAAAAGAAAATCAATTCATGTTTTTCTCCTTAAGTGCCATCTCCCTAGGGGCACTACTAAAAATGTGTCGTGAATAGCTTAATAATAAAGGTACTCTGAAGAGAAAAGACCCACCTTAGTCATGCATTTTAGGCATAATGTGTTGGAGCAAATGGGAAAGCTGCCTGGCTCTATATCACAGCGACATCACCAATTTGAAGTTTCCAGACATTTAGTTTAATATTACAACCTTCAAGTTTTTCAATAAATAACATGATGACATTTATGTTTCCAGATAGACATAATGCATACCGGTAATAAGATAGCATTAACAGTAGATTTTTATGATTAATTGTTAGTTTATTTTTATGTTACAGGGCATAGGTCGATTATAATAAAAGTGTCAGACAAGAATATATTGTGTGTATGTGTGAGTGTGTGAGTGGAAAGTGGGGTACAGATTTAATTTGTACAACAAGATGAGAACAAAATTTCAAACATGTTTATGAGAACAGTTTTATGCATATAAAGTTTTATCAAGTTTTGTTAAATTTTAAGTACCCGGTATGTGAATTTTTTTCTTCCACGATTTATTTTCTTGAGAATGTGACATATTAAAACTTGCATCTAATAGTAAACAAAGGACCTAATTTAACCAGTCCACCTTTCTTGAGTTAAAAACAAAATAAAAATACGAGGGGTATGAATAATTTTGTTGTTAAATGTATATATAGAGAGAGAGAGAGAGAGAGAGAGGGCTCAGTATTTCCCAGGTTTTGTTTGTAAACTAATCTGTTATTAATTCCTCCATGTTGGGTAATATTTATATTTTTCTACCCGTTTTTTTTATCTATTATATGATGGTATGCTTACTGTCAAGTGTCATTCACGACATAAATTTATTCCAATGTTCAATAAGGAAAAATGATGACCTTTGACTTTTTTACGTTCAAAGTCTGCTCTATTTAGAAAGTTATAGTCATGCGATTGCACGCTTTGTGTGAAAGAAATGGTAATAGTGTTAGAATGGAAAATGTTGATTGTTTAGCACATATTGTAGACCCTTTTGATTTGAGGTTTGGAATCTTAAAAACAATTGGCCCAGTCTTGCTGAAAAAGCAAAGCAACTATAGACATGATTATGTTTATGGGACTACACAAACATGGGGCATGAAAGTGTGGTCCACAAACTTCAAAGCCTGTCTGCACTAGTTTGGCCAGAGGGATTAGACCTCCCTGCAAGGTCACCTACAGGTGGTTATCTCATCAAATCAGCTCTCAATTAACATAAGAAAGAGAGGATCATGGGGGAACAACAGGCACCGATCAGGCATTGTTTGCTATATAGAGGGCGCAAGTAGCTACAAAATAAGTAGAGCAGTAGGGCTTTAAGTATTACATTTGTAGAGTCATCTTTCTCAAGGGACAATTATGTACCAGTATTTGATACTCTTCCACACCAAAATGAAAAGACTGAAGAAGCACGCAATAAGTTTTCACTTTTGCCAGAACTCGACCTGCTCTGTAAGTAAGTGTAATTAGCGTACTTTATTTCAAAGTGAGTGAGCAGCAGTATTAGAATACTAGTAGAGGCTGAAAGATGGGAACAGAGTGTCAAGTTGATAAGAGCTAGAGAAGGGGAAAGGATGCGATCGAGGTAAGATATAGAGGGAGCGAGATAGATCGAGGGGGGGGGGGGGGTTGGGGGGAGATAGAGAAAAAGGAGGTCTTGCATGTGGAGAGACCGAAGACATGTTGAGATAGAAAGGGGACTAGGGAGGGTGTTTCACAAAGATCCCAAGTTGAATTTATCTCTAAGTTGGACTTAACAATTATGGAAAGCTGTAGGCCTAAGCATCTTTACAAATATTTGGTAAAAGTTATTTTAAAAGGCATGAAATGTTAATTCAAATCATTCATATTTTCTATTATCATGGGAGATTTCATGTCCTTGATGTGCAATTTATAAAAAGTCTTAAACACTTGAATTTTATATTTGAATATATTCTATTTTAAGGTTACAAATGGCTCTCCATAATACTTAAGTCAAACTTATTTTTTTTCCTTCATTTTTGACCCCGGGAATTCGTAAATTGAGCAGACCGTTTTTTCGCTCAGTGGGGGGGGGGGGGGGGGGGGGGGGGGTAGTGTGGGTGCTAACTACAACTAATTATATAAAATAACATTTATAAAATTAAAAAAATAATATATATTTTTTTTTAAGCCAGGGCCGGGGGGGGTCGCCCCCCCCCCCCCCCCCCGCTCCTCCTCGTGGATCCGCGCCTGAGTCAGTGAGTGGAGATGAGATAAGAAGGGGGTGAAGGAGCTACAGTCGAGATGGGGGGGGGTATGGGGTGAAGGAGCTATAGTCGAGATGGGGTAGGGGGTGAAGTGATTGAGATAAAGATAAGTGTTTACTTATGTACCGAGAGGGGGGAGGATCGATATTCCATTTCATTGTCATCAGTGACAAATAGCTATTGAAATCTTTGCTTCTGATTGTTAGCAGCAGATTTGTCATTGATTTTGTTTTCATTGAAAAAAGGCTTTGAGAAACGGGCCCCTGATTGGTGGGGGGGGGGGGGGGAGTAGATGTGATTTTGCACCAATTTCACCGCCCAGGCGCGCGGACCAACATTTTCATAAACTGACATATCCGATTTTCTAGCTAGATCCGGCAAGCTTGCTCTAGTCTGCAGGCAAAGACCCTAATTTGACACTTAATCAAAAAATCATTGTGCCTTGAGAGAAGTCTAGCCCAGCTTCCTACTGGTTAAGGTTGTGTCAATGTGTCAGGAGCAGCTACAGTACATGGCCTATGGTAGTCTTATAGTGCAGACTCACTTTTACGACTGACCAGGGTTTGTGCTTGCAGACTATAAGCTTGCTCAGCATGCAGCGCGCGCGCGCTATCTGAAAAAAAAACAAAAGCCGCTAGACCATGTGACTATCTGACTTTGTTTACAACAATAGGAGTACAGTACAGTTTCAGGAAGTCGTAAAAAAAAATCAAAGAAAATAACTCTGACTACGCTTCATACGTTCGTGTGTCAGTAGCTATAATCACTGAAGGAGTCTAAATTTGTTTCATCTTTACAGGAAACTCAGCCGCAGATTTCCCTAGAAATATAAGCCCGTCATTATCATATTCCTTCGTCATGATTCCATCGACGGCGATGGAGCTAACGTCAGGCCGCTAGTTCTCCGGCCGGAGCTCAGCGAGGAGCAGCTACATGTAGCTGTCACTTGTTTCTGCCCCTGAGCTGAACTAACTGTGATGCTGATGTATGTGCATGATGATCTGATGATAAAAAAACTAGTAGGTCTACAGCCTAAAAGCTAAAGATACGCAGTACCGTGCGTGCTACACAATTTGGGCTGAAATATCAGGATTAGGCAAGTTTCTTTTGTTATGTTTATCTTGCTTCTTTGTTATTCTAAATCTAGAAGTCTAAAGACAAGTTGGCCAAAATTTGAATACAAAATTATTTGTACTTTAGTACTTTAGGAGCAACGTCTTAACCCTACAAGGCCGGGGGGGGGGGGGGTGTTATTTTTTTCGGCGGCACAGATTGGGGTTAGGTGCGTGTTGAGCCTATGGAAAAGTTTAGGGTTAGGGTTAGGTCTAAATCAATACCTCTTTTTTTTTTAAAGTTATGGCCCCCCCCCCCCCCCCCCCTCCACAATTTTCATGATTGGTCGGGAACGCATATGGAAGGCACCCCGCCGCTCGTTGACTTTTTCTTTCTTGCTCATCTTGTAAAAGAATTTTTTTGGAAATCAGACCTACAGTTCGTAGGTCATGTGACCTTTTGTCTTTCCATGTCAGCCCGAAAATCGCTCATTTTCGTGATTTGTGTACAAAACATATATGGAAATGTAATTTTTCCTAAAAATAGATCAAACATTAGTTATTGGGTCTTGTTTAAAGTTTGAATTGTAGTTTAAAATGAAATAAAACAACAAAAACAAGAGATAACATAAGGAATAAACTGGTTCTTCCAAATTTGTTGTTGTATTATTATTCCAAATAGTCTAACGAATGTATGTAGTGAAAAAGAATGCTTAAATATGAATAATATATGATTTATGGGTAAAAATGTGATTCATGACTTACCGTAATTAAGTGTATAAACCGCCCTCATGTATTAACCGCACCCCTCTTTTTCGCCTTAAAAAATAAAAAAAAACTTTTTTAAATTTTTTTTTGCCGACTCTGTCGGCAGCAAGCCAGGTCCGTGTTAAAAAACCCACCCGGGAAGGTCTTTCATTTAACTGCGAGGTGCAGCTGAATGTGTAAGATCATTAATGTATATCAAAAAACAGTAGAGGACCTAGGATAGAACCTTGTGGTACGCCGTGTAATAGAAGAAAAATTGAAGGAATTATTATTATAAACTACATTCCGGGTACCGGTACTCTTATTTTGTGCTTTGGTTTGAATTGTTCATCGTTGCGGTATAATTCCTTTACAGGAATTGAGATCTATCAGAAAGATTACTTTCAAACCAAGATGAAAGACAAATTTGAGTGTTGTTCTAGTTTCCGAGTGGTGAGTCAACATACCGATTACTGAGCTGGGAGACATTACCAGGCATAGCGCCAGGTGGAGGGGGAATAAATCGAAACTTTAAAAAAAAAAGTGTGGTTTATACACCATTGATTACGGTACAATACAATACAATAAGTACATGAATTAAAACCTTGGACACCATCTGATCTGAATTGCTATGTCATGATTGCTACAAAACCTTATCACTATTCAATACATTAATACATTTTTAAAAAGGTGTTACAAGTGAATGGAAGCATATAAAACGTAAAATTTAAAACGTAAGATGTAAGCAGACAATGAGATTCCGGACCATTCAACAGGTAGATAATTAAGACAAATGGGAAAGTGTAAATGGTATTTCATTTCATTCAAGCATTCAACAGGTCTATTAAGAATGGAATTGAGCTATTTCAATAGCGGTTTGCTTTACAATGCATAAAAAGCTATCCTTCCGGCAAATACATGTTTTGAAATAGTTATCTTAATCGATGGGGCATACTCGTACAAGATTTATTCTGTATCAGGACAACTACCCCTGAGGACAACCACCCCCTCTCTTTCTCTCTCTCTGTTCACTAAAGAGGAAGTCCACCCTGATAATATGTGGGTAATTATGTTACTTTTATCAAAAGCAGACTTGTTTTTCGGGAGGTAAATGTCCTCGGGGAGGGGGGAGGGGGTGGTTGTCCTTGGGGGGAAATTTCAGAGGGGTAATGTCCTGCTGGTAATTTTCTAGGGGGTGATTGCCCAGGGGGTAATTGTCCTAGAACCGATTTATTCTAATTTTTGATATCTCAATAACTTTGTTCGCAATCTCTTTTACAGAATCATGGAAAATGAGAAGATCAACATGAAGGTGATTAAGATAGAGATCATAGCACTACCGCCCTCATCAGAGGAACTAGGACTCCAGCCTGGAGATGGCTTGGCACATGGCTGCAGAGTGGACAGTGAAGCTGAAGAGGTTTGTGACGAGATCAACCAGGGAGAAGAGATACACAGAGGATACCCTACTGATTCTGTGAAAGTAGAATGTTCACAAGATGGTTGGACAGGGGCTGATGATGCCATAGAGACACAGAAGGCACAACCAACAGAAGAAGCAGATGGGAAAACTATCAAATTCATTAAAATAAAAGAAGAACCCTTGGATATTGACGACACACGGTACACAGAAGACGAGGGTACTAGACCCAAGACAAGAAGCAAATCCAAGGTACCAGAAAGAACTCTGGAGTCAAGCCTTTTCACTGTTCACTTTGTGACAAGAGATTTTCATCCAAAGGCAATCTTAACAAGCATCTGAGAATGATGCATTGTCAGTGTTCTATCTGTAACCAAACATTTTCCAATGACGAGACTCTGTCAAGACATGTACAAACCCACAGTAAACCCAAACAATATGAGTGTACTCATTGTAAGAATATATTTACCAGTAGAGGTAGTCTTTATAGGCATTTGAGAATCATACATTGTAAGTGTTCTGCTTGTAACAAAGTGTTTTCCTCTGAAGATATTCTTGCAAGACATATACAAACGCACCGTAAACCAAAATCATATCCGTGCACTCTTTGTTTGAATAGCTTTACCATTAGATGTAATCTTATTAGGCATTTGAGAATCATACATTGTAAGTGTTACTGTTCTGCTTGTAACAAAGTGTTTTCCTCTGAAGATATTCTTGCAAGACATATAAAAATGCACCATAAATCAAAATCAAATCCGTGCACTCTTTGTTTGAATAGATTTAGCAGCAAAGGTAATCTAAAAAAGCATTTGAGAATCATACATTGTCAGTGTTCTGCTTGTAACAAAGTGTTTTCCTCTGAAGATATTCTTGCAAGACATATACAAACGCACCATAAACCAAAATCATATCCGTGCACTCTTTGTTTGAATAGCTTTATAAGCAAAGGTAATCTAAAAAAGCATTTGAGAATCATACATTGTAAGTGTTCTGCTTGTAACAAAGTGTTTTCCTCTGAAGATATTCTTGCAAGACATATACAAACGCACCGTAAACCAAAATCATATCCGTGCACTCTTTGTTTAAAAAGCTTTATCAGCAAAGGTAATCTAAAACAGCATTTGAAAAACATACATTGTCAGTGTTCTGCTTGTAACAAAGTATTTTCCTCTGAAGATATTCTTGCAAGACATATGAGAACGCACCATGGACGAAAAGCCTATGGTGAAAGTCCCCTTCGCAAGCCGAGTTAGGAACCCAGTCGGATATATCTGTGAATAAGAGATTTCTAAGTGAGAATGGCTCTGGTCACTTAGCAAAGCATGTAAGTTCTGTTCAAGAACAATGTGGTAAGGAGAGGGATAAAGGGGAATCTGCAAGTTCTCAACAAAAGCATGGAGAAATTAATACAGACATCAAAAAGGAATGTGATGAGAAATGTGAAATTGCATCTATTCAAGATATTGGTCAGTCTTCCTTTCATGCTACAACACAGAGTTCTCAATATGAACCTCAAGGAAACCTTGCTGGAGAAAAGCTCTTTCCGTGTAGTGTTTGTAACAAAGAATCCTCCAACAGAGGAAACCTCAACAAGCATTTGAAAATGATGCACCGTCAGTGCCCTGTATGCAACCTAAAGTTTTCTCACAAAGACGTCCTTATAAGACACATGAAAACCCATCAACAAGACAAACCCTTCCAATGTGGTCTTTGTAACAAAGTGTACACTACCACAACTAATCTCAATAAACATATGAAACGTGCCCACCCTGGAGAAGAAAAGCCTATATATCTGTGTTCTTATTGTAGCGAACCTTTTTCCAATGGAGACACTCTCTCAAGACATGTAAGGAGGCACCACGAAGGCAAATGCTATCAATGTTCTATTTGTAGAAGAGCGTTTTCAAGCAAAAACTGTCTCGACATACATATGAGAACCCATTCAGGAGAAAAACCATATCAATGTATGACCTGTATGAAGGAGTTTTCTCATACGAGCGGCCTCACTGTACACATAAGAAGCCACACAGGAGAAAAGCCTTACAAATGTACAAATTGTAACAAGGATTTTACCACTTGGAATAGCCTTGCTGCACATAAGAATGCACACATGGGTGAAAAGCCATATCGGTGTACAATTTGTAGCAAGGAGTTTAGCTACAAGAACAGTCTGTCTACACACATAAGATCTCATAAGGGAGGAGAGCAGCATCAGTGTTCTGTGTGTGGTATAGTTTGTGCAAATGCAACTAGCCTGTCGGTACATGGTATGAGAAGACACACGGGAGAAAAACCTCATGTGTGTTCTGTTTGTAGCATGAGATTCTTTGCAAAGGGGGATCTGAAATTGCATATGAGAACCCACACGGGGGAAAGACCCTATGCATGTTCCTTTTGCAGCAAGAGCTATGTCACAAGGAACCAGCTGAAGTTGCATGCAAGAATCCATTGGGGTGAAAAACCATTTCAATGTTCTGTTTGTAGCAAACGCTTTCATCGGAAAGGAACTCTTACAGAACATATGAAAGTCCACTCAAGTGTAAAGCCATATCACTGTTCTGTTTGTGCTAGAGGTTTTGCAAGAAGTAATGACCTTAAACGTCATATGAAATCGCACGATTCAGAAAAAAAATCCCACGTATGTCCCGTTTGCAGCCGAGTATTGACAAGACAGTGCGATTACAATCGTCATATACGAATCCACACATAGTACAGATAATTATTAGCAATAGTTACGGTATTGTATGCATGTGTAATACCCCCTTCACATACACAGATTTTTCTCACGAGTCCTTATGGATCGCCATCTCGTAGTCAATCGCAAGCATCCGTAAATAACTCGCTGGTATCCGTAAATAACTCGTCA
Source organism: Strongylocentrotus purpuratus (assembly GCF_000002235.5). Lineage (NCBI taxonomy): Eukaryota > Metazoa > Echinodermata > Echinoidea > Camarodonta > Strongylocentrotidae > Strongylocentrotus > Strongylocentrotus purpuratus. The sequence goes on from NW_022145594.1 coordinate 33,347,313, forward strand.
CAACTCACAACAACTCGTAGACACTCTTAAGGATCCGTGAAAGGAGAGGCAAATTTTTTGACATGTCAAAAATCTTCTTACGATTGTCCACGGATTGATTTGTCCGTAAATAGCTCGTAACAATACATAACCATCCGTTAACTGCTCGCAAGAATCCGTAAATGACTCATAGCAGTTTTTTGTAACGATTCGTTACGGTTAGTTTTGTTTTGTTTACGATTTGTTTACGGATTATTGCGAGCAGTTTACGGATGGTAACGTGTGATTACGTGTTCTTTACAATTTTATTTGGGTCATTTTACGATGGCTTTACGGATTGATACAGGTTATTACCAGTATTTTACGTGTAGTTACGAGTACTTTACGAATAAATACCTACACATTACGTATGCTTACAAACTGTTATCGATTTGGGGAAGGTATAAAAGCTGCAAATTAGAAAAACTTAATTTTCAGTCGTTATTTTTTGGCTAAAATTCGTAAGGACTCGTAAATACTCGGAACAACTTGTAATAATCCGTAATAAATCGCAAACAGCTTGTAATAACTCTTAAACCGGACGTAAAAGTGGCCAAATCGTATGGATCCTTTAAAGATCTGTGAGTATGTGCGATCCGTAAGGACTCGTAAGAAATATCTGTGTATGTGAAGGGGGTATAAGTTATGCATACGTAACTTTTTGTTTTGTGCGTGTATTTACATGTTCATAGATAAAATTAACAGATTTATGCCATGTAACAATTAAGTGATGTGGAAAATCTCATTTGATATAGAGGTGCTTTATATGATGTGGGGATTTTGCAATAGATAGAGAACTTTACATGTACATGAATTAGGTAATTTTCTCATCTTGCTTTTAAACTATTAGATTACAGCTTGAAATCTCTGGATTTCTTTGTTTCTCATAATATTCAAAATTGATTTCAAGCATACATTTGTACGTAGTACATGTAGTTAAATGTACATGTATACAAATCAAAACTTTATAACAAAAAAATATAATAACAAAAACAATCAGATCCCTGGTCAAGTATATTTCACTGAGGCCCAAGACCTTAGTTGAAATAATGGCACGAGAGAGATCCTAAATTTGGATGTGAATGGAACAACGATATGCATGAAATATTTGTGACATATGAGACTGATGGTGTTTGACTGTTCATGATCTTATGCCTTGCTTATTTGGAGTCCGGGGGGGGGGGGGGGGGGGGGGGGCCTTCCATAACATTTATGTTGCCTTTGCGTCAAATGTGCTCATTTAAGACAATGGAGACGATGGGTGCCAGTGGGCAAGCAAGACTGATGGTTACATCTTTTTTATGCTCTGTACCATGCCAAAAATATAGCAAAATATTGAGTGCCGCATAAAACCTTTTTCAGCTAATTGCTAACAAATACCTAATCTTATATATTTGAAAGTCTCGCTTATTGAGATGCAAAAGTCCTGGAGACTTAATTCTCATACATGTTGAGGGCAATTAAACAGTTATTAGTTCCATCATAATCTGCCATATCTTATATCAAACATGAATATTCAAATAAAATATGTATGTATTTGTATATCCATATCAAGTTCAAGGGACTATTCATGTCTGATACATGACTTAAATTTTGGACCATTATAGTTGGTTTCTTTACTATACTTTTCCTTTTTTTTTTTTTACTGAGCCAACTAATTTCTTCATGTACGGTACACCACCAGCCTCTTCCATTAAAATATATACCGCCATGTGCTGATTTGCTGAAAGAAAAAAATGACTGGAGTTTTCATTTTTGTTTTCAGTAGGCATATATTGTCTGTTGATTGATAAGGTGACATCAGAATCAGAATGTTTTCATATTTTCCTGCTTCTGTTTTTTCATCATTATAATTTATCTTGGGATTTGATATTTTGTCTTTCACTTTATGTACAATACAGGTATCAATATTTCTGCCTAGCCTCACGAGTTCTGTCAAATTGCTTTCTATTGATTTTTTACTCTCAATTCATGTTTGTTATATTGTTGTATTATGTGACTTGATTTGCCAAATAAAATAATAATAATAATACTATTACATTAACATCCTAGTACTGGATGCGTTTGTTTTGTATTTTATTTTTCTTATACACCGTTCTCAGATAGTGCTTAGAAATTTTATAAATTTTGTTGGATTTCAACTAGAATATATTTTGTATGATAGATATTCTGTAAAAATTAATTTGTGCATGTCTGTTTTGTAATAGGCAATTTAATCCATTTGGATGTGTGTGTGTTTTTAGAGAGAGAGAGAGAGAGCAAGAGAGCAGGGAGAGAGAATTTAGAAGTGAGATGGAGAGAAGAGGGGGGGGGGGGTGAGATGAGAGGGAGAGGGGACTGACGTGTAGAAGAGGGAACAAGTGGCAGAGAGAAAGAAGGGGGTAGAAGTGTGTGTAAAGAGAGAGTGAGAGATAGAAAGGGATAATTGAATGATAAGGGATTATAGAGAAAGGGGAAGGGAATATGCAGAAAACTACAAAGCGGTCTAAAAGAAGACAAAAGTTTCAAATTCTGGAAAAGTTGCTCCCCCCCCCCCCCTCTCTCTCTTCTTAATCTCTCTCCATATGAAACAATGTACGTTCACATCTACGTCCCTTACTTTGTTCTATCTGTACATCTATTTATCCCATCTATCTCTTCTTTTGAGGAGCCCCTTTCTTCTTATCTTCTCTCTCCTACATCTCTCAACTTCACTTTAATCTTGTCTTGGGTGTAAATACGTGTACACCCGTCTTTCTCTCTTCTTTTACCATCACTCTTACTTTGTGTCTTTCACTCTCTGTCTCTGTCTCTCTCCCTCTATCTGTCTGTTTCTCTCTCTATCTCTGTCTCTATTTCTTTAGTCTCTTTCTCTCTTTTGTCCGTCTCTCTCTCTCTCTCTCCGTATCCCTCCCTCTCTCTATCCCTTTTTTGTCTCTCTCTCTCTCTATCTGTCTGAGTTTGTCTCTCTCTTTCTCTCTCTCTTCATCTTTATCTGTCTCTCTATCTATCTGTCCGTCTCAGTTTGTCTCTCTATCTCTCTCTCTCTCTCTCTCTTCATCTCTGTTTCTCTCTCTCTCTCTCTCTGTCCTTTGATCTTAATTTACCTGATGTGTCAATGGTAGGCCATGCAATGGTGGGTTGTCAATGGTAGGCCATGCAATGGTGGGTTGTGAATGGTAGGCCAATGGTGAATGGTATGTGAATGGTATGCCAATGGTGAATGGTAGATGATTAATGGTACAAAATTTGCATATTTCATATTCATATTTCAATAATGTAAATTGTACCATTCATCTACCATTGGTGATTATACAAATGAGCCTCCAAAAAATTATTATTAGGTTGAATGGTATTTCACTGGTAGATGAATGGTGCCCAATGGTACGTTGCGAGCGTAATCTCAATGGTATCCCAATGATATTTAAATGGTGTTTGTGAATGGTATCCGTATGATATTTTCAGTCGTATACTTCCGAATGGTATACCATTGAACATTTTTTTGTAAAAGAAAATACACGGTATCGTCTGCAAATAAAATATAACGCAAATTATGGGTTGAACATGACATGTGATTAATATAAATCTAAAACAAAAGGGGGCCGAGAATAGATCCTTAGGAATTCCGCAACCTATTGTTTTAACTTAGGATTCAGCTTCATTAATAATTGTTAATTGTTTACGATCAGATAAATAACTTGATAAAAGTTTTAAAGGTGTGCCCCTAATACTGTAATATTTCAATTTTTGTAAAAGAATAGAATGATTTAAAGGCTGCTTCAATTAACAATAACAGGCTGTTCATGTAAGCAAATGTAATGTACATCACAGAATTATATGAGTGGGACCACAGGCACAAAACAGCAGTTGCGGTAAAAGAGACACATATCAGATCCAAAATTACTCCAAATTGAAGAAAAAACTTAAGATCCATTTATTGTTCCTGAGGATTAGGGTATTGCAGTTTGGCAGCTTTGAAACGTTGATCATGAAGAAAAATTCGCGAAAAATAAAGCGAATCACAGAGCAAATTGTAGTTCAATAAAGTATAATAAGGGACACCTAGTTTTCACAAAGTCACTACCAGAGATACACCATTGACCATATAATTCCACCATTGAAACACCATTCACCATACACCATTGGCACACCATACCATTGACCATACAATTCCACCATTAAAACACCATTCATGAATACAGACGCCACCATTGAAACACCATTGACCATACAATTCCACCATTGAAACACCATTCACCATCATACACCATTGAAACACCATCCACCATTGGCACACAATTGAAATACCATTTAATTACCATTGACGCTACCATTCAAACACCATTGATTTACCATTATGTTTTTTTTTTTTGTAAGGGCATCAAAATCATCACCTCCACCACCACCACCACTTCTACTTCTATTCTGCTACTTGTCAAAGCCTGTTCAGCATCTATCCTGGCTGTGTATTAAAAGCTGTGCTATTGATTCTCAACCTTTTAAACACTACTGTACAAAACTCAACTAATTTTACTCAAAATAGGTACTTTAGTGACGATTGATGACACCTAAATAGCAGTAAAATATAAAAATTGTCAACTTTCCGATGTTAGAAAGTATAATAAAAAAAATTCAAATTGTGAGTCCGTCAAACTTGCCGATCAGCCGCATCGGCAAGATTATGTGCATCTGTGTGTTATGAGTGTATTGACTATTCAAATGTGCTGCCTACAGTGCAGTGCTAGATATCAATACGCATTCGCATTGACTTTCTGCCTTTGCTGGAGTTCTCAGGATCAGAAAGTCGTAGAAATTGTTCATAGAAACAATTTCCCGGGCTGGGCAGTATTTATGCTTCATACGTACGTGTGTCAGTAGCTCACTGAAGGAGTCTAAATTTGTTTCATCTTTACAGGAAACTCAGCCGCAGATTTCCCTAGAAATATAATAAGCCTGTCATATTCCTTCGTCGTTCCATCGACGGCGATGGAGGTAACGTTAGGCCGCTAGTTCTCCGGCCGGAGCTCAGCGAGGAGCTGTCTCTTGTCTCTGCCACTGAGCTGAACTACCTGTGACTGATGCATGTGCATGATGATCTGATGATACAAAACAAAACTAGTAAAGCCTAAAAGCTAAAGATACGCAGTACGTGCTACACAATTTTGATTCATGGGCTGAAATATCAGGATTAGGTAAGTTTCTTTTTGTTATCAATATCAGACAGTTATGTTTATCTAAATCCCATTTGATTTGCATATCAGGTATGCAGGCCCAAAAAATGAAATGGTTAAATTCCAACAGCATTTGAAAGATAATACTAAATAAAAATTCCCTCAATACAAGGGGGCTTGAAAATGTCTTTAAGTGGGGAAATAACAACTAATAGTTGTTGAATCGATGTAAGAGCTATAGAGCCACTAAGTCATAGTCTGATTTTCAGACCATTGTACCGAAAGGTCGTACGTTTTATGCTGCCCAAAGATTCAATCAGTTTAATTTTGGCCATTACAAGAAGTGGGTTATTGATGAAGACAAATGCTCATGTTCCTTTATAGCTCATTTTATGCATGTTGAATTACTAAAGAAGAAGAAAAGCCAGTCACTCACTCAATAGTGTCTATAAAGTGAAGTCTAGCAAGTAAACAGGTTTCCTTGCATACACGTAGTGTGAATATTAGGCCACTGCTAACGTTTAAATTTCACAGATAGGACATACATGATATATTCGTTATTCCTGCAAAGTTCTACAGAATTTGCTGCAAAAGGGACATATTGGTAGTATCTTTAAGCCAAAATTTGAATACAAATTTATTTGTACTTAAAGGGAAAGTCCACCCCCAAAATAAGTTTGTTCCGATAGAGGCAGAATAATAAGAAAATCAGGTGAGTGAAAGTTTGAGCAAATTCTGAAAGAAAATAAGAAAGTTATGAATTATTGAAGTTGTGATCAATCAAATACAAATTGGCAACTCTATGACTTATTATACGAGCTCTCCTTCATTTGCTTTGTGCATAATATTCCATAAAATCATGTTTTCTTCGTTATTGATGACGGAATAAATATTTGTTCCTTGCAGGGGGAGTATAGAAACATATTTGCAATTATTATATTTAGGGTGCATGTATGGTTAAAATTTTTCTTGAGGGAAAATGAAAATTTTAGATTTTTTTAGTACTGAGCAAATGGAAGTTGAGCTCGCATGATACGTCATAGAGTTGCCAATTTGTGTTTGATTGATCACAACTTCAAAAATCCTAACTTCCTTATTTTTAATCGGAATTTGCTCAAACTTTCACTGACTTGTTTCTCTCATTTTTCTACTCCTATTAAAACTAACTTAATTTCAGGGTGGACTTTCCCTTTAAGGAGCAACGTCTTAAGTCTAAATTAGAAATAGAATGTTCTTTATCTTTGTATTTTATTACACTATAATACATTGGCAATATAAATAATATATACAAATGTGGTTTGAACCCATGGCTTGGGAGCTATCCTTCCGGCAAATGAATGAAAAGAACTGGATAGAGACCTGGCTAACTACACGAACACAACAAGTACCAGGTAGTTGTTGATGGAGCAGCATCGGAAACCATAGATGTTGAATCAGGGGTGCCACAGGGGACTGTTTTAGGGCCACTGATGTTCCTTACATCAATGATATTGGAGAGGACATTAGCTCAACCATCAAGCTCTTTGCCGATGATTGCCTCCTGTTCTGCAGAAAGATCGACAAAGATGAGGATGCCCAGGATCTACAGAAAGACCTTCAAAAGCTGCACAAATGGACTGATCGAAAAGTGGCAGATGCTATTCAATGCGAAGAAGTGCTACAGCATGAGAATTCATTGCAAGCAGAAACCCATCATCCATAACTAATTAACTACACCATGGGAGATGAGGTGCTCGCCGCTGTTTCCAGCCAGCCCTACTTGGGGATGGAGATCCATGAAAGACTTACATGTAGCTGGAAACATCACATCAAGGCAGTCGCAGCCAAAGCCAACAGAACAATTGGATTCATTCGAAGAAACCTCAGCCTATGCTCATCTGCCATGAAGAAACAGGCATAAACAACACTAGTCAGATCACAACTAGAATATGGGATCTATATTGGCAAAACCTGATAGAATAGCCTTGAGAAAGTTCAGAGGAGGGGGATACGCTTCATCACAGGGAATCACAGCCGGGAAGACAGCGTCACGGCTATGCAATTGGACATCGGACTCCCAACTTTACAAGAGCGACGACTGCAATCACGTCTAGCCATGATGTACAAGATCCTCCACCACCAGATAGCCATCCCTCTTCCAGATTACATCTCACAGAAAGGCAGAGCTACAAGAAGTCAACATCATCTTCGTTTCACCAGACTTGGTACATCCTCTGATTCTTACAAGTACAGCTTCTTTCCTCGCACCATGAAAGGCTGGGATGAGCTTCCTACAAATATCATTGAGCTGCCCACATTGAAGCAGTTCAAGGAAGCCATCAGCTGTGAATAGTCACAGCATCATCATTTTTACTTGCACCATAAACATGTATATAATTATGCAAAAATTCACACAAGCCGTCCACCGTCGGCAGAAGATCACCCTTGTCTAGATGCTGAACAGGCTTTGACAAGTAGCAGAATAGAAGTAGATGTCTTTGAAATAGTTATCTTAATTAATATAATGGTGCATACTCATACAGGATTATTCCGTATCAGGACAAAAATAAACCTCTGAGGACAACCACCCCCCCCCCCCCCAGGGAAATTACCCCCTAGGAAAATTACCCCCCCCCCCCCCCCCCCCCCCCCCCCCTCTCTCTCTGTTCATTAAAGGGGAAGTCCACCCTGAAAATATGTTAGTTTTAATAAAAATAGATTTTTTTTTTTAAAAGGGGGGTTAATGTCCTCTGGGGTTAATTTTCTGGGGGGTGATAGGCCAGGGGGTGATTGTCCTGAAAACGATTTATTCTAGAATTTTTGATATCTCAATAGCTTTGGTGTCTGTTTGCAATCTCTTTTACAGAATCATGGAAAATGAGAAGATCAACATGAAGGTGATTAAGATAGAGATCATAGCGCTACCGCCCTCATCAGAGGAACTAGGACTCCAGCCTGGAGATGGCTTGGCACATGGCTGCAGAGCGGACAGTGGAGCCGAAGAGGTTTGTGACGAGATCAACCAGGGAGAAGAGATACACAGAGGATACCCTACTGATTCTGTGAAAGTAGAATGTTCACAAGATGGTTGGACAGGGGCTGATGATGCCATAGAGACACAGAAGGCACAACCAACAGAAGAAGCAGATGGAAAAACTATCGCATTCATTAAAATAAAAGAAGAACCCTTTGATATTGACGACACATGGTTCATACATGTAGAAGATGAGGAAACTAGACCCCAGAAACGAAGCAAATCCAAGGGTATCAGAAAGAACTCTGGAGTCAAGCCTTTTCACTGTTCACTTTGTGACAAGAGATTTTCATCCAAAGGCAATCTTAACAAGCATCTGAGAATGATGCATTGTCAGTGTTCTATCTGTAACCAAACATTTTCCAATGACGAGACTCTGTCAAGACATGTACAAACCCACAGTAAGCCCAAACAATATGAGTGTACTCATTGTAAGAATATATTTACCAGTAGAGGTAGTCTTTATAGGCATTTGAGAATCATACATTGTAAGTGTTCTGCTTGTAACAAAGTGTTTTCCTCTGAAGATATTCTTGCAAGACATATACAAACGCACCGTAAACCAAAATCATATCCGTGCACTCTTTGTTTGAATAGCTTTACCATTAGATGTAATCTTATTAGGCATTTGAGAATCATACATTGTAAGTGTTACTGTTCTGCTTGTAACAAAGTGTTTTCCTCTGAAGATATTCTTGCAAGACATATACAAATGCACCATAAATCAAAATCAAATCCGTGCACTCTTTGTTTGAATAGATTTAGCAGCAAAGGTAATCTAAAAAAGCATTTGAGAATCATACATTGTCAGTGTTCTGCTTGTAACAAAGTGTTTTCCTCTGAAGATATTCTTGCAAGACATATACAAACGCACCATAAACCAAAATCATATCCGTGCACTCTTTGTTTGAATAGCTTTATAAGCAAAGGTAATCTAAAAAAGCATTTGAGAATCATACATTGTAAGTGTTCTGCTTGTAACAAAGTGTTTTCCTCTGAAGATATTCTTGCAAGACATATACAAACGCACCATAAACCAAAATCATATCCGTGCACTCTTTGTTTAAAAAGCTTTATCAGCAAAGGTAATCTAAAACAGCATTTGAAAAACATACATTGTCAGTGTTCTGCTTGTAACAAAGTATTTTCCTCTGAAGATATTCTTGCAAGACATATGAGAACGCACCATGGACGAAAAGCCTATGGTGAAAGTCCCCCTTCGCAAGCCGAGTTAGGAACCCAGTCGGATATATCTGTGAATAAGAGATTTCTAAGTGAGAATGGCTCTGGTCACTTAGCAAAGCATGTAAGTTCTGTTCAAGAACAATGTGGTAAGGAGAGGGATAAAGGGGAATCTGCAAGTTCTCAACAAAAGCATGGAGAAATTAATACAGACATAAAAAAGGAATGTGATGAGAAATGTGAAATTGCATCTATTCAAGATATTGGTCAGTCTTCCTTTCATGCTACAACACAGAGTTCTCAATATGAACCTCAAGGAAACCTTGCTGGAGAAAAGCTCTTTCCGTGTAGTGTTTGTAACAAAGAATCCTCCAACAGAGGAAACCTCAACAAGCATTTGAAAATGATGCACCGTCAGTGCCCTGTATGCAACCTAAAGTTTTCTCACAAAGACGTCCTTATAATACACATGAAAACCCATCAACAAGACAAACCCTTCCAATGTGGTCTTTGTAACAAAGTGTACACTACCACAACTAATCTCAATAAACATATGAAACGTGCCCACCCTGGAGAAGAAAAGCCTATATATCTGTGTTCTTATTGTAGCGAACCTTTTTCCAATGGAGACACTCTCTCAAGACATGTAAGGAGGCACCACGAAGGCAAATGCTATCAATGTTCTATTTGTAGAAGAGCGTTTTCAAGCAAAAACTGTCTCGACATACATATGAGAACCCATTCAGGAGAAAAACCATATCAATGTATGACCTGTATGAAGGAGTTTTCTCATACGAGCGGCCTCACTGTACACATAAGAAGCCACACAGGAGAAAAGCCTTACAAATGTACAAATTGTAACAAGGATTTTACCACTTGGAATAGCCTTGCTGCACATAAGAATGCACACATGGGTGAAAAGCCATATCGGTGTACAATTTGTAGCAAGGAGTTTAGCTACAAGAACAGTCTGTCTACACACATAAGATCTCATAAGGGAGGAGAGCAGCATCAGTGTTCTGTGTGTGGTATAGTTTGTGCAAATGCAACTAGCCTGTCGGTACATGGTATGAGAAGACACACGGGAGAAAAACCTCATGTGTGTTCTGTTTGTAGCATGAGATTCTTTGCAAAGGGGGATCTGAAATTGCATATGAGAACCCACACGGGGGAAAGACCCTATGCATGTTCCTTTTGCAGCAAGAGCTATGTCACAAGGAACCAGCTGAAGTTGCATGCAAGAATCCATTGGGGTGAAAAACCATTTCAATGTTCTGTTTGTAGCAAACGCTTTCATCGGAAAGGAACTCTTACAGAACATATGAAAGTCCACTCAAGTGTAAAGCCATATCACTGTTCTGTTTGTGCTAGAGGTTTTGCAAGAAGTAATGACCTTAAACGTCATATGAAATCGCACGATTCAGAAAAAAAATCCCACGTATGTCCCGTTTGCAGCCGAGTATTGACAAGACAGTGCGATTACAATCGTCATATACGAATCCACACATAGTACATATAATTATTAGCAATAGTTACGGTATTGTATGCATGTGTAATACCCCCTTCACATACACAGACTTTTCTCACGAGTCCTTATGGATCGCCATCTCGTAGTCAATCGCAAGCATCCGTAAATAACTCGCTGGTATCCGTAAATAACTCGTCACAACTCACAACAACTCGTAGACACTCTTAAGGATCCGTGAAAGGAGAGGCAAATTTTTTGACATGTCAAAAATCTTCTTACGATTGTCCACGGATTGATTTGTCCGTAAATAGCTCGTAACAATACATAACCATCCGTTAACTGCTCGCAAGAATCCGTAAATGACTCATAGCAGTTTTTTGTAACGATTTGTTACGGTTAGTTTTGTTTTGTTTACGATTTGTTTACGGATTATTGCGAGCAGTTTACGGATGGTAACGTGTGATTACGTGTTCTTTACAATTTTATTTGGGTCATTTTACGATGGCTTTACGGATTGATACAGGTTATTACCAGTATTTTACGTGTAGTTACGAGTACTTTACGAATAAATACCTACACATTACGTATGCTTACAAACTGTTATCGATTTGGGGAAGGTATAAAAGCTGCAAATTAGAAAAACTTAATTTTCAGTCGTTATTTTTTGGCTAAAATTCGTAAGGACTCATAAATACTCGTAACAACTTGTAATAATCCGTAATAAATCGCAAACAGCTCGTAATAACTCTTAAACCGGACGTAAAAGTGGCCAAATCGTATGGATCCTTTAAAGATCTGTGAGTATGTGCGATCCGTAAGGACTCGTAAGAAATATCTGTGTATGTGAAGGGGGTATAAGTTATGCATACGTAACTTTTTGTTTTGTGCGTGTATTTACATGTTCATAGATAAAATTAACAGATTTATGCCATGTAACAATTAAGTGATGTGGAAAATCTCATTTGATATAGAGGTGCTTTATATGATGTGGGGATTTTGCAATAGATAGAGAACTTTACATGTACATGAATTAGGTAATTTTCTCATCTTGCTTTTAAACTATTAGATTACAGCTTGAAATCTCTGGATTTCTTTCTTTCTCATAATATTCAAAATTGATTTCAAGCATACATTTGTACGTAGTACATGTAGTTAAATGTACATGTATACAAATCAAAACTTTATAACAAAAAAATATAATAACAAAAACAATCAGATCCCCTGGTCAAGTATATTTCACTGAGGCCCAAGACCTTAGTTGAAATAATGGCACGAGAGAGATCCTAAATTTGGATGTGAATGGAACAACGATATGCATGAAATATTTGTGACATATGAGACTGATGGTGTTTGACTGTTCATGATCTTATGCCTTGCTTATTTGGAGTCCGGGGGGGGGGGGGGGGCCTTCCATAACATTTATGTTGCCTTTGCGTCAAATGTGCTCATTTAAGACAATGGAGACGATGGGTGCCAGTGGGCAAGCAAGACTGATGGTTACATCTTTTTTATGCTCTGTACCATGCCAAAAATATAGCAAAATATTGAGTGCCGCATAAAACCTTTTTCAGCTAATTGCTAACAAATACCCAATCTTATATATTTGAAAGTCTCGCTTATTGGGATGCAAAAGTCCTGGAGACTTAATTCTCATACATGTTGAGGGCAATTAAACAGTTATTAGTTCCATCATAATCTGCCATATCTTATATCAAACATGAATATTCAAATAAAATATCATATGTATGTATTTGTATATCCATATCAAGTACAAGGGACTATTCATGTCTGATACATGACTTCAATTTTGGACCATTTTTTATAGTTGGTTTCTTTACTATACCTTTCCTTTTTTTTTTTACTGAGCCAACTAATTTTTTCATGTACGGTACACCACCAGCCTCTTCCATTAAAACATATACATGTGCTAATTTGCTGAAAGAACAAAATGACTGGAGTTTTCATTTTTGTTTTCAGTAGGCATATATTGTCTGTTGATTGATAAGGTGACATCAGAATCAGAATGTTTTCATATTTTCCCGCTTTTGTTTTTTTCATCATTATAATTTATCTTGGGATTTGATATTTTGTCTTTATTAGATCCTTCACTTTATGTACAATACAGGTATCAATATTTCTGCCTAGCCTCACGAGTTCTGTCAAATTGCTTTCTATTGATTTTTTACTCTCAATTCATGTTTGTTATATTGTTGTATTATGTGACTTGATTTGCCAAATAAAATAATAATAATAATACTATTACATTAACATCCTAGTACTGGATGCATTTGTTTTGTATTTTATTTTTCTTATACACCGTTCTCAGATAGTGCTTAGAAATTTTATAAATTTTGTTGGATTACAACTAGAATATATTTTGTATGATACATGTTCTGTAAAAATTAATTTGTGCATGTCTGTTTTGTAATAGGCAATTTAAAATAACAATATTCCATTTGGATGTGTGTGAGTGTGTTTAGAGAGAGAGAGAGAGCAAGAGAGCAGGGAGAGAGAATTTAGAAGTGAGATGGAGAGAAGGGGGGGGGGAGTGAGATGAGAGGGAGAGGGGACTGATGTGTAGGAGTGGGAACAAGTGGCAGAGAGAAAGAAGGGGGTATGTAAAGAGAGAGTGAGAGATAGAAAGGGATAATGGATTATAGAGAAAGGGAAAGGGAATATGCAGAAAACTACAAAACGGTCTAAAAGAAGTTTCAAATTCTAGAAAAGTTGCTCCCCCCCCCCCTCTCTCTCTCTTCTTAATCTCTCTCCATATGAAACAATGTACGTCCACATCTACGTCCCTTTCTTTCTTCTATCTGTACATCTATTTATCCCATCTATCTCTTCTTCTTTTGAGGAGCCCCTTTCTTCTTATCTTCTCTCTCCTACATCTCTCACCTTCACTTTGATCTTGTCTTGGGTGAAAACACGTCTACACCCGTCTTCCTCTCTTCTTTTACCATCACTCTTACTTTGTGTCTTTCACTCTGTCTCTCTCCCTCTATCTGTCTCTATCTATCTCTGTCTGTCTCTGTTTCTTTAGTCTGTCTCTGTCTCAGTTTGTCTCTCTCTCTCTTTCGTCCGTCTCTCTCTCTCTCTCTCTCTGTCCGTATCCCTCCCTCTCTCTCTCTCTCTCTCTCTATCCTTTTTTGTCTCTCTCTATCTGTCTGAGTTTGTCTCTCTCTTTCTCTCTCTTCATCTTTATCTATCTCTCTATCTATCTGTCCGTCTCAGTTTGTCTCTCTCTCTCTCTCTCTCTCTTCATCTCTGTTTCTCTCTCTCTCTCTCTCTCTGTCCTTTGATCTTAATTTAACTCATTTTGCTGGTAAATGATTTGTCAATGGTAGGCCATGCAATGGTGGGTTGTGAATGGTAGGCCAATGGTGAATGGTATGTGAATGGTATGCCAATGGTGAATGGTAGATGATTATGGTACAAAATTTGCATATATTTTCATATTCGAATTTCAATAATGTAAATTGTACCATTCATCTACCATTGGTGATTATGCAAATGAGCGTCCAAAAAATTATTATTAGGTTGAATGGTATTTCACTGGTAGATGAATGGTGCCCAATAGTACGTTGCGAGCGTAATCTCAATGGTATCCGAATGGTATTTAAATGGTGTTTAATTGTGAATGGTATCCGTATGATATTTTCAGTGGTACCTCCGAATGGTATACCATTGAACATTTTTTTGTAAAAAAAAATACACTGGTATCGTCTGCAAATAAAATATAACGCAAATTATGGGTTGAACATGACATGTCATTAATATAAATCTAAAACAAAATGGGGCCGAGAATAGATCCTTAGGAATTCCGCAACCTATTGTTTTAACATGGGATTCAGCTTCATTAATAATTAATTGTTTACGATCAGATAAATAATTTGATTAAAGTTTTAAAGGTGTGCCCCTAGCTAATACTGTAATATTTCAATTTGTGTAATAGAATAGAATGATTTATAGGCTGCTTTAATTAACAATAACTAGCTAGGCGCGCTGTTCAACTCTTCATGTAAGCAAATGTAATGTACATCACAGAGTTATATGAGTGGGACCACAGGCACAAAACAGCATAGTTACGGTAAAAGAGACACATATCAGATCCAAAATTACTCCATAAAATTGAAGAAAAAAACTTAAGATCCATCATTGTTCCTGAGGATTAGGGTATTGCAGTTTGGCAGCTTTGAAACGTTGATCATGAAGAAAAATTAGCGAAAAATAAAGCGAATCACAGAGCAAATTGTAGTTCAAAGTATAAAGGACACCTAGTTTTCACAAAGTCACTACCAGTGAAACACCATTGACCATATAATTCCACCATTGAAACGCCATTGACCATACACTTCCACCATTGAAACACCATTCACCACCATTGGCACACCAATGACCATACAATTCCACAATTGAAACACCATTCACCATACAGACGCCACCATTGAAACACCATTGACCATACAATTCCACCATTGACCATACAATTCCACCATTGAAACACCATTCACCATACAGACTCTACCATTGAAACACCATTCACCATCATACACCATTGAAACACCATTCACCATACAGAATCCACCATTGGCACACAATATTATTGAAATACCATTTACCATTGACGCTACCATTCAAACACCATTGATTTACCATTATGTTTTTTTTTATAAGGGCATCACAATCATCACCTCCACCACCATCACCACTTCTACTTCTATTCTGCTACTTGTCAAAGCCTGTTCAGCATCTATCCTGGCTGTGTATTAAAAGCTGTGCTATTGATTCTCAACCTTTTAAACACTACTGTACAAAACTCAACTAATACTCAGAATCGGTACTTTAGTGACGATTGATGACACCTAAATAGCTTTTAAATATAAAAATTGTCAACTTTCCGATGTTAGAAACAGGGGCGTCGCTAGACCTTTTTCAGTGGGGGTGTGGAGGCCAACGATTACCGACAAAAGTAGCCACCAATTACCCACAAAATTAAATTTCCAATATCTACAAAGTCAACCCTATAAACCTGGGGCCGAAGGCTAAATTGTTTTTCCTATGGACTATCTATAGTACTTGCATATGCGCAAAATGGTCATTTTCCTCGACGACATTAATATACGAATTATTTCTTAAATTTAGTCAGCATCATGGCTATATATTTTAATGCAGGCGCGGAGCTAGGATCTTATTTAAGGGAGGGGCGGTAGTGAGCAAGAGAATCACTTAAAAGCGCGCTCATAAAGAGGGTGTGGGTGATGAGCCTCCCGCGCGAAGCGCGGAAGCTTAGACGTTTCCTTAAATTATTAGAAAAAGAAGACGATTAATTGTACCGTTTTCGACTGGTAATCCTAGGCTGAATGAAGTTTTTCCCCCCCCCTCCCTCCCGCGCGAAGCGCGAAAGCTTTGACGTTTCATTAAATTATTATAAAAAAAAGAAGACGATTTGCTGTACCATTCTCGACTGTTTATCCTTTTCTGAATTCAGTATCCCCCCCCCCCCCCCGCGCGGACAGCGCGGAAGCTTTGACGTTTCATTAAATTATGAGAAAAAGCAGACGATTCGGTGTACTGTTCTCGACTCTTAATCCTAATCTGAATGAAGCTTCCCCCTCCCGCGCGAAGCACGGAAGTTTTGGTTTTATTAAATTATTAGAGAAAGAAGACGATTCGTCGTATCGTTTTCGACTCTTAATAAGCCCTATTCATCTGAATTCAGTTTCCCCCTCTCGCGCGAAGCGCGAAAGCTTTTACGTTTCCTCATATCATTAGAGAAAGAACACGATTCGTCGTACCGTTTTCGACTTTAAACAAGCCCTATTAATTTTGTCTGAATTCAGTTTCCCCCTCTCTCGCGAAGCGCGGAAGCTTTGACTTTTCCTTACATTATGAGAAAAAGCAGACGATTCGGTGTACTGTTCTGGCGACTCTTAATCCTAATCTGAATGAAGCTTCCCCCTCCCGCGCGAAGCACGGAAGTTTTGGTTTTATTAAATTATTAGAGAAAGAAGACGATTCGTCGTATCGTTTTCGACTCTTAATAAGCCTTCATCTGAATTCAGTTCCCCCCTCTCGCGCGAAGCGCGAAAGCTTTTACGTTTCCTCATATCATTAGAGAAAGAACACGATTCGTTGTACCGTTTTCGACTTTTAATAAACCCTATTAATTTTGTCTGAATTCAGTTTCCCCCTCTCGCACGAAGCGCGGAAGCTTTGACGTTTCCTTGAATTATTAGAGAAAGAACACGATTCGTTGTACCGTTTTCGACTCTAAATAAGCCCTATTAATTTTGTCTGAATTCAGTTTCCCCCTATCGCGCGAAGCGCGAAAGCTTTGACGTTTCCTTAAATTATTAGAGAAAGAAGACGATTCGTCGTTCCGTTCTCGACTCGTCTAAATGAAGTTTCCCCTTCCGCGCGAAGCGCAGAATTTTTGGCGTTTCATCACAATATTGAGAAAGGAAGACGATTCCTCGTACCGTTTTCGAATCTTATTAAGCCCTATTCACTAAATTCAGTTTACCCCTCTCGCGCGAAGCGCGAAAGCTTTGATGTTTCCTCAAATTATTAGAGAAAGATCACGATTCGTTGTACCGTTTTCGACTCTAAATGAACCCTATTAATTTTGTCTGAATTCAGTTTCCCCCTCTCGCGCGAAGCGCGGAAGCTTTGACGTTTCCTTAAATTATTAGAGAAAGAAGACGATTCGTTGTACCGTTCTCGATTCGTCTAAATGAAGTTTCCCCTTCCGCGCGAAGCGCGGAATTTTTGGCGTTTCATCACAATATAAAGAAAGGAAAATGATTCCTCGTACCGTTGTTGACTCTTTAACCTTGTTTGAATTTTGTTTCCCCGAAAATTTTAAACCTCTGATTTCTTTAGCTGATATTATAGGAAAGTGAAACTTCGAGAAAATACTGTATTGTAGAAAGTATTGTAGTTGTAGTCACTCTCGAAGTCGTCACAGCGGATAAGAAGTCGCAGTTCGTAGGGAAAAAAAACTTGTCGGCCGACCGACAATATACATCTCACCGACTTCAAACTTATGCATTGATGAGGATCGAGCAAGAATACCGACACAGCTGACCCGACACAGCAACATATTTACCCGTGTCTTTCTTGCTCCCTCGACGAGACGACTCCGCCCAACAACCCGGGCCTTTTCTCTTTTACTCCCACTCCTCCTCTCTCAGACTCTTACCTCGATCGATCCCCTCTCTCTCCTTTCACAAATAAAATGTTTAATGGATTTAAGGGAGTTGTTGTATAGAAAAAATTCAGAAGGGAACCCAGTAGTTCTTGGAGGTGATTTTAATGTTATTAGAGACAAGAACTTAGATTATTTTGGACAAGTTACAAAGAAGCAATCAAAATTCAGTAGCAAATTAGAAGAATTCATGGATGAATTTAAATTAAGAGATGTATGGAGAAATAAAAATAAAGATAAAAAACAATATACTTATAGACAAGGGAATCCATTTATGCAAAGCCGTTTGGATTATTTCATTATATCAGAGAATTTAGAACAGATAACATCCAAATGTGACATTATTCCCTCCTTAGCACCCGACCATTCAGCTGTTAATTTGGTTCTGCATGATAGAACGTCTGGACAATTTCAGGGTAAAAGGGGTTATTGGAAGTTCAATAATAGCTTGGTAAATGATAGAGACTATGTTTTAAAGATGAAGGAAGAAATACAGACTTTAAAGAACAAAATGTTATCTGAGATAAAAGACAAGAGAGTATTATGGGACTATATCAAAATGGAAATACGCAGGTTTACAACTAAATTTTCAAAGAAAAGGGCAAGGGAAAGGAAGGAAAAAATAGAAAAGCTAGAAAAAGAAATTGAAGACTTGGAAGAAAATCTACTATCAATCAATAATGTACATTATAAAGATATCCTTGAACAACTGAAAATTAAGAAACAACAACTTAGAGTATTTTATGACTATATTAATGAAGGTTTAAAAATACGATCAAGGGCCTCTTGGTATGAATGTGGAGAGAAGAATACAGCATTTTTTAAACAGCTCATGGAAGCAAATAGAAAGAAAAGTGTAATACAGAAATTAAACGTAAACGGAAAGATTGTTACTAAGGAAACAGAAATTGTCGAGGGAATAAAACAGTTTTACAGTCAGTTGTATAAAAAAATAGAAGTTGTACTAGATGGAGGTTTAGAATTTTTCCCTAGTAACATGCCAAAATTGAACGAGACCTTAAGGGGTTTAGGTGAAGAAAAGATAGTAGAAAGGGAATGTATAGAAATATTAAAAATATGAAATTAAATAAATCACCAGGAAATGATGGCTTAAGTGTAGAGTTTTATCTTAAATTTTGGCCGGTAATTGGAGATCTAATCCTTGCATCTTTTAATGAAGCCTTTAATCATGGAGAACTATCGGCCTCTCAGAGACAAGCAGTTATCACCTTGATACATAAAAAAGATAAAGATTCAGACTTTATAAAGAATTACAGACCGATTTCTCTTTTAAATGTGGATTATAAAATTTTAACAAAGATACTTTCAAAGAGATTGCAAGAAATTTTACCTGATATTGTATCTTCTGATCAACTTGGATATGTTAAGAATAGAAACATTGGAGAAGCCATAAGAATAATAGATGACATGATTTTTCATACTTCTTTTTATAAGGAAAATGCTTTTTTGATGGCCTTAGATTTTGAAAAGGCATTCGACTCTGTTTCTCATTGTTTTCTATACAAAGTCTTAAATTCATTTGGGTTTGGACCATTGTTTTGTAAATGGGTGAATATACTTTATACTAATACTGAAAGTTGTGTTATAAATGGAAACGCATCAACAGGTTATTTTAAAGTTGAAAGAGGAATTAGACAAGGAGACCCATTATCTCCATACCTGTTCATTTTATGCATTGAAATTTAGCTCATACGATTAGAAACAATCAATTGGTAAAAGGAATTTGTTTTGGAAATACAGAAATAAAGCAAGTATTATATGCTGATGATATAACACTCTTCATCAAAGATATGAGTTCAGTTAAGGAAATAGAACACGTTTTAGAAGGTTTTTTATAAAATATCAGGATTAAAGTTAAACAAGGATAAGACATATATTCTGCCCCTGGGCCCACAGGTGTCTAATAACACATTTCCGTTTGGGAAACTTGTAGATGCTGTTAAAATATTAGGTGTTTATTTTTCAGTTCATGTAGATATCAAGGAAAAAATGAATTATAAGGAAATATTGAGCAAAATTAAAAAACTACTGACGTGGTGGAAACAGCGTGACCTAACTTTAATGGGTAAAATTCAATTGATGAAAGTATATGGATACTCTAAATTGACATATGTAACATCACTAATGCCAGTTCCAGAGTGGGTATACAAAGAAATGGAAGTAATATGTTTTGATTTTTTTGTGGAGAGGTAAAGATAAAATTAAAAGAAGTACAATGATGTTAGACTATCAGCAGGGTGGGCTCAAAATGATGAATTTTAGGTTGTTTGTAAAAGCACAAAGAATAATGTGGATAAAAAGGCTTGTAACAGGAACTCATGATATCAAGTGGAAACAATACTTTAAATATTTAATGAGACCGATAGGAGGTAATTTAATATTTTATTGCAATTATTGGAGAGATACAGTGAAACTTATGTTACCTTCCTTTTATCAGAATCTTCTGAAAGCATAGATAGATATGAAAGAATATGTTAAAACAGAAGAGAGATACAAAGGGAATGAAATATTGTATAATAATAATTTTATTCAACTAGAAGGTCAAACCTTATTTGAGGAAACTTTGTTTTTGAAAAATATATATCGAATTCATCACATTTGTGAAGAAAATGGAGAATTGAAACCTGAAGCTCATTTTATAATGTTAGGTTTGAGCAGAGTGGAAATTGATAAAGTAAAACAAATTTATAACGTAGCCCCTTATGAATGGAAACAGAATGTTCAACCTTTAAGAAAAGCAATTCACACTGGCTTTAGTTTAGAATTTATTTTTTCAAAGAAAGTGTTTACATTTGAAGATTTAACTGCAAAAATGGTATATAAGAGTCAAATTAAAAAGAATGTAGAAACAAACTCGGCAGACGGCAATTTAATGACACTTTACAATATTCCAAGAAAAGAAGTAGAAAAGATATATGTTCAACCAAGGATGTGTACCTTAAGTAGTAAACTGCGAGAATTTCAGTTCAAATTATTGCATAATATTTTATATACAAATCATCATTTACATAGATTCAGGTTCCATGAAAATGGTTTGTGCTCATTTTGCAAAAATTTTGAAGAAACTTATCAACATATATTCTTTGAATGTAATACAATAAAGGAAGTCTGGGGAAATGTGGAGATAGACTTAATTTACCAATTTTGAAGAAATTATCCTGGAAAGAAATTCATATAGGAATAGATGACACTACATTTAAAACAGAGCAATTATTGAACCACATTTTAATTTTGATTAAATATATGATTTTCCACAGTAGAGAGAAGGGAAACCCTCCAAAAGCAAAAGAAATAGAATATAGATTGTTGGAAAATAGAAATGAAGAGAAAAAACTTGCAATGGAAAGAGACACACTTTCAATTCATTTAAGGAAATGGGAAGCTTTGGAAAGTTTAGAATAAATGTTTTCAGTTTTTTTTTTCTTTTTTTTTTTTTCTTTTTTTTTTCTCTCAATATACAACTTCCTGACCCTCCCTCTCTTCTCTTTTTTTTGTTTTTTGTTTTTTTTGTTTGCTCGTTCTATGTTAGAGTGTGTTTTGTATACTGCTGTACATGTTATGTGTTTAAATGTTGTGTGGGGTGGGGGGGGGGGGGTAGTAGGTGTTTTGTAGCTTTTTCCCTTTTTTATATATATATTTTTTTTTGTCTCCAAAGGAAAATGAAGAGGTGTAACTTTTGTATGTAAATGTAAAAGATCATTGGTAAATTTATAAAGACCTATGTTAAATTATTTTGTTATTTTGTATCCAATGTATTATGTTATAAATGTACAATTTTCTTTGAGAGAAACGAATAAAAACCTATGAAAAAAAAAAATCCCCCGTTTCCCTTTCACTCTTTTTTCTTCTTTTTTTCCTTTAATTTCTTTCTTTTCTTTCTTTTCCTTTCTTTCCTCTCCCCCTCTTTTTCTTTTTTTTCTCTTTCTTTCTTCTCTTTTCTTTCCTTTCTTTTCCTTTCTTTCCTTTCTCCTTTCCTTTCTTTCTTAATTTCTTTTCCTTTTCTTTATTTCCCTCTCTTTTTTTCCCTCTCTTTTTTCCCCTCTCTTTTTTTCCCTCCCCCTTTTCTCTTTTTCCCGACGGCAGCGCAATTTTACCGACAATATCCTGACAGGTGGGGGGTGTCGCCCCCCCCACACCCCTTTGGCGACGCCCCTGGTTAGAAAGTATAATAAAAAAATTCAAATTGTGAGTCCGTCAAACTTGCCGATCAGCGCAGCCGCATCGGCAAGATTATGTGCATCTGTGTGTTATGAGTGTATTGACTATTCATGTATTCAAATGTGCTGCCTATTGACTCACTATGCTTTGCTGGAGTTCTCAGGATCAGAAAGTCGGAGAAATTGTTCATAGAAACAACTTCCCGGGCTGGGCAGTAGTTATGCTTCATACGTAGATCTACGTGTGTCAGTAGCTCACTGAAGGAGTCTAAATTTGTTTCATCTTTACAGGAAACTCAGCCGCAGATTTCCCTAGAAATATAATAAGCCTGTCATGATCATATTCCTTCGTCATTCCATCGACGGCGATGGAGGTAACGTCAGGCCGCTAGTTCTCCGGCCGGAGCTCACCGAGGAGCTGTCTCTTGTCTATGCCACAGAACTACCTGTAACTGATGCATGTGTATGATGATCTGATGATACAAAACAAAACTTGTAAAGCCTAAAAGCTAAAGATACGCAATATGCTACACAATTTTGATTCATGGGCTGAAATATCAGGATTAGGTAAGTTTCTTTTTGTTATCAATATCAGTTATGTTTATCTTGCCTCGTTGTTATTCTAAATCTAAATCCCATTTGATTTGCATATCAGATATGCAGGCCCAAAAAATGAAATGGTTAAATAACAACAGCATTTGAAAGATATTAATACTAAATACAAATTCCCTCAATACAAGGGGGCTTGAAAATGTCTTTAAGTGGGGAAATAACGACTAATAGTTGTTGAAACGATTTAAGAGCTATAGAGCCAGTAAGTCATAGTCTGATTTTCAGACCATTGTACCGAAAGGTTGTACGTTTTATGCTGCCCAAAGATTCAATCAGTTTCATTTTGGCCATTACAAAAAGTGGGTTATTGATGAAGACAAATGCTCATGTTCCTTTATAGCTCATTTCATGCATGTTGTTATCAAAGAAGAAGAAAAGCCAGTCACTCACTCAATAGTGTCTGACAGTGAAGTCTAGCAAGTAAACGGGTTTCCTTGCATACCACTGCTAACGTTTAAATTTCACAGATAGGACATACATGACATATTCGTTATTCCTGCAAAGTTCTACAGAATTTGCTGCAAAAGGGACATATTGGTAGTATCTAGTTTAAGCCAAAATTTGAATACAAATTTATTTGTACTTAAAGGAACTATGTCCCATTTGCAGGCCAAAAAAATGAAAAAGTTAAATTCCAACTGCATTTGAAAGATAATACTTATTTAGAACTTCCCTAAAAAAGGTGGGGCTTGAAAATGTCTTCAAGTGGGAAAATAATGACTATTAGTTGCCAAATCGACTTTAGGGCTATAGAGCCCAAAAGTAATAGTCTTGATTTTCAGACAATTGTACCGAATGGTCATACGTTTTATGCTGCGCAAAGATTCAATCAGTTTAATCTTGGCCATCACAAGAAGTGGGTTATTGATGTAGACAAATGCTCATACACCCTTTACAACTCTTTTCATGTATGTTATTACCAAAGAAGAAGAAAAGCCAGTCAGTCACTCAATAGTGTCTGACAGTGAAGTCTAGCAAGTAAACAGGTTTTCTTGCATAATTTGAATATGAGGACACTGCTATTGTTTAAATTTCACAGATAGGACATACATGACATATTCATAATTCCTGCAAAGTTCTACAGAATTTGAGGTTGGCTGCAAAAGGGACATAGTACCTTTAAGGAGCAACGTCTTAAGTCTAAACTAGAAATAGAATGTTTTTTTATCTTTGTATTATATTACACTATAATACATTGGCAATATAAATAATATATACAAATGTGGTTTGAACCCATGTCCTGGGAGTTATCGTTCCGGCAAATGAATGAAAAGAACTGGATAGAGACTGGCTAACTACACGAACACAACGAGTACCAGGTAGTTGTTGATGGAGCAGCATCGGAAACCATAGATGTTGAATCAGGGGTGCCACAGGGGACTGTTTTAGGGCCACTGATGTTCCTTACATCAATGATATTGGAGAGGACATTAGCTCAACCATCAAGCTCTTTGCCGATGATTGCCTCCTGTTCAGAAAGATCGACAAAGATGAGGATGCCCGGGATCTACAGAAATACCTTCAAAAACTGCACAAATGGACTGAAAAGTGGCAGATGCTATTCAATGCGAAGAAGTGCTACAGCATGAGAATTCATTGCAAGCAGAAACCCATCATCCATAACTAATTAACTACACCATGGGAGATGAGGTGCTCACCGCTGTTTCCAGCCTGCCCTACTTGGGGATGAGATCCATGAAAGACTTAGCTGGAAACATCACATCAAGGCAGTCGCAGCCAAAGCCAACAGAACACTTGGATTCATTCGAAGAAACCTCAGCCTATGCTCATCTACCATGAAGAAACAGGCATACACAACACTAGTCAGATCACAACTAGAATATGGGATCCATATTGGCAAAACCTGATAGAATAGCCTTGAGAAAGTTCAGAGGAGGGGGATACGCTTCATCACAGGGAATCACAGCCGAGAAGACAGCGTCACGGCTATGCAATTGGACATCGGACTCCCAACTTTACAAGAGCGACGACTGCAATCACGTCTAGCCATGATGTACAAGATCCTCCACCACCAGATAGCCATCCCTCTTCCAGATTACATCTCACAGAAAGGCAGAGCTACAAGAAGTCAACATCATCTTCGTTTCACCAGACTTGGTACATCCTCTGATTCTTACAAGTACAACTTCTTTCCTCGCACCATGAAAGGCTGGGATGAGCTTCCTACAAATATCATTGAGCTGCCCACATTGAAGCAGTTCAAGGAAGCCATCAGCTGCGAATAGTCACAGCATCATCATTTTTACTTGCACCATAAACATGTATATGATTATGCACAAATTCACACAAGCCGTCCACCATCGGTAGAAGATCACCCTTGTCTAGATGCTGAACAGGCTTTGAAAAGTAGCAGAATAGAAGTAGATGTCTTTGAAATAGTTATCTTAATTAATATAATGGTGCATACTCATACAGGATTATTCTGTATCAGGACAAAAATAACCCTCTGAAGACAACCACCCCCCCCCCCCCTCTCTCTCTCTCTGTTCATTAAAGGGGAAGTCCACCCTGAAAATATGTTAGTTTTAATAAAATAGACTTTTTTTTAAAAGGGGGCGTAATGTCCTCTGGGGTAATTGTCCTTGGGGGTTAATTTTATGGGGGTGATTGGCCAGGGGTAATTGTCCTGAAAACGATTTATTCTAGAATTTTTGATGTCTCAATAGCTTTGGTGTCTGTTTGTAATCTCTTTTACAGAATCATGGAAAATCAGGAGACCAACATGAGGGTGATTAAGATGGAGATCATAGCGTTACCGCCCTCATCAGAGGAACTAGGATTCCAGACCGGAGAAGGCTTGGCACATGGCTGCAGAGCGGACAGTGGAGCCGAAGAGGTTTGTGACGAGATCAACCAGGGAGAAGAGATACACAGAGGATACCCTACTGATTCTGTGAAAGTAGAATGTTCACAAGATGGTTGGACAGGGGCTGATGATGCCATAGAGACACAGAAGGCACAACCAACAGAAGAAGCAGATGGGAAAACTATCAAATTCATTAAAATAAAAGAAGAACCCTTGGATATTGACGACACATGGTTCATACATGTAGAAGATGAGGAAACTAGACCCCAGAAACGAAGCAAATCCAAGGGTATCAGAAAGAACTCTGGAGTCAAGCCTTTTCACTGTTCACTTTGTGACAAGGAATTTTCATCCAGTGGCAATCTTAACAAGCATCTGAGAATGACGCATTGTCAGTGTACTGTCTGTAACCAAACATTTTCCAATAAAGAGACTCTGTCAAGACATGTACAAATTACCCACAGTAAACCCAAACCATATGAGTGTACTCATTGTAAGAATACATTTACCTGTATAGGTAATCTTAATAAGCATTTGAGAATCGTACATTGTAAGTGTTCTGCTTGTAACAAAGTGTTTTTCTCTGAAGATATTCTTGCAAAACATACATGTATACAAACCCACAGTAGACCCAAACAATATGAGTGTACTCATTGTAAGATTATATTTACCAGTAGATGTAATCTTAATAGGCATTTGAAAGTCATACATTGCCAGTGTTGGGTTTGTAACAAAGTATTTTCCTCTAAAGATATTCTTGCGAGACATATGAGAACGCACCATGGACGAAAAGCCTATGGTGAACGTCCCCCTTCTCAAGCTGAGTTAGGAACCCAGTCGGATATATCTGTGAACGAGAGATTTTTAAGTGAGAATGGCTCTGGTCACTTAGCAAACCATGTAAGTTCTGTTCAAGATCAATGTGGTAATGAGAGGGATATAGGGGAGTCTGCAAGTTCTCAACAAGAGCATGGAGAAACTAATACAGCCATCAAAAAGGAATGTGATGAGAAATATGAAACTGCATCTATTCAAGATATTGGTCAGTCTTCCTTTCATGCTATGACACAGAATTCTCAATATGAACCTCAAGGAAACCTTGCTGGAGAAAAGCTCTTTCCGTGTAGTGTTTGTAACAAAGAATTCTCCAACAGAGGAAACCTCAACAAGCATTTGAAAATGATGCACCGTCAGTGCCCTGTATGCAACCTAAAGTTTTCCCACGAAGACGTCCTTTTAAGACATATGAAAACCCATCAACAAGACAAACCCTACCAATGTGGTCTTTGTAACAAAGGGTTCATTTCCACAACTAATCTGAATAAACATATGAAACTTGCCCACCCTGGAGAAGAAAAGCCTATATATCAGTGTTCTTATTGTAGCAAACCTTTTTCCAATGGAGACACTCTCTCAAAACATGTAAGGAGGCACCACAAAGGCAAATCCTATCAATGTTCTGTTTGTATTAGAGCGTTTTCAAGCAAAAGCAATCTCGACATACATTTTATGAAAACCCATTCAGGAGAAAAGCCATATCAATGTATGACCTGTAAGAAGAGTTTTTCTTATATGAGCGGCCTCGCTGTACATGTGAGAAGACACACAGGAGAAAAGCCTTACAAATGTACGATTTGTAACAAGGATTTTACCCATTTGAATAGCCTTGCTGCACATAAGAATGCACACATGGGTGAAAAGCCATATCGGTGTACAATTTGTAGCAAGGAGTTTAGCTACAAGAATAGTCTGTCTACACACATAAGATCTCATAAGGGGGGAGAGTCGCATCAGTGTTCTGTGTGTGGTATAGTTTGTGCAAATGCGACTAGCCTGTCGGTACATAGTATGAGAAGACACACGGGAGAAAAACCTCATGTGTGTTCTGTTTGTAGCATGAGATTCTTAGCAAAGGGGGATCTGAAATTGCATATAAGAATCCACACGGGGGAAAGACCCTATGAGTGTTCTTTTTGCAGCAAGAGCTTTGTCACAAGGAACCAGCTGAAGTTACATGCAAGAACCCATTCAGGTGAAAAACCATTTCAATGTTCTGTTTGTAGCAAACGCTTTCATCGGAAAGGAATTCTTACGGTGCATATGAAAGTCCACTCAAGTGTAAAGCCATATCACTGTTCTGTTTGTGCCAGAGGATTTGCAAGAAGTTATGATGTTAAACGTCACATGAAATCGCACGATTCAGAAAAAAATCCCACGTATGTCCCGTTTGCAGCCGAGTATTGACAAGACAGTGCGATTACAATCGTCATATACGAATC
This sequence comes from Strongylocentrotus purpuratus, assembly GCF_000002235.5. Classification (NCBI taxonomy): domain Eukaryota; kingdom Metazoa; phylum Echinodermata; class Echinoidea; order Camarodonta; family Strongylocentrotidae; genus Strongylocentrotus; species Strongylocentrotus purpuratus. The sequence goes on from NW_022145594.1 coordinate 33,375,250, forward strand.
CACACACAGTACAGATAATTATTAGCAATAGTTACAGTATTGTATGCATGTGTAAGTTATACATACGTAACTTTTTGTTTTGTTTCGTGTATTTACATGTCTATAGACCATGTACCATGTAACAATTAAGTGGTGCTTCTGATGTGGGGATTTTACAATAGATAGAGAACTTTACATGTACATGAATTAGGTAATTTTCTCATTTTGCTTTTAAACTATTAGATTACAGCTTGAAATATCTGGATTTCTTTCTTTCTAATAATATTCAAAATTGATTTCGAACATACATTCGTCCATAGAACATGTATGTACATGTATGCAAATCAAAACTTATATAACAAAAAAATATAAGAACAAAAACAATCAGAATCCCGTGGTCAAGTATATTTGACTGAGGCCCAAGACCTTAGTTGAAATAATGGCACGAGAGATCCTAGATTTGGACGTGAATGGAACAACGATATGCATGAAATTTTTGTGACATACAATGTATGAGACTGATGTTTTTTTTATTTTTTATAAATGTAATGCTTCCTGGGAGAAATTTCAATTATTTTAACATATTTGTGGCTTAATCAATCTTATTTACTATTTAATAAGATCAATCGATCTTATTTACTGGGTGTAAGCCACAAATATGTTTAAATAAGAGACTGATGGTGTTTGACTGTTCATGATCTCATGCCTTGCTTATTATTTTGGAGTCGGGGGCCCCTTCCATAACATTTATGTTGCCTTTGCGTCAATGTGCTCATTTAAGACAATGGGTGCTAGTGGGCAAGCAAGACTGATGGTTACATCTTTTTTATGCTCTGTACCATGCCAAAAATATAGCAAACTATTGAGTGCCGCATAAAACCTTTTTCAACTAATGGCATTATTGCTAACAAATTTATACCCAATCATATATATTTGAAAGTCTAGAATTTTGACACTTCATGTACAATACAGGTATCAATATTTCTGCCTAGCCTCACGAGTTCTATCAAATATGTTATACCCCATAGGAAAGTGAAAAGTATGCCGCAGACCTGCCGCAGACCTGCCGCAGATCTGCCGCAGACCTGCCGCAGACTTTTAGTCTGCGGCAAAGAGTATGCCGAGGTATGCGGCAGAAAGAAATTTTGCTGCAGACTTGCCGCATACCAGTATGCCACAGGAACAGTCTGCGGCAGATCTGCGGCAGGATGAAATTTTGCTGCAGACTTGCCGCATACTAGTATGCCACAGGAACAGTCTGCGGCAGATCTGCGGCAGGATGAAACTTTGCTCCAGACTTGCCGCATACTAGTATGCCACAGGAACAGTCTGCGGCAGATCTGCGGCAGGATGAAATTTTGCTGCAGACTTGCCGCATACTAGTATGCCACAGGAACAGTCTGCGGCAGATCTGCGGCAGGATGAAACTTTGCTCCAGACTTGCCGCATACTAGTATGCCACAGGAACAGTCTGCGGCAGATCTGCGGCAGGATGAAATTTTGCTGCAGACTTGCCGCATACTAGTATGCCACAGGAACAGTCTGCGGCAGATCTGCGGCAGGATGAAACTTTGCTGCAGACTTGCCGCATACTAGTATATGCCACAGGAACAGTCTGCGGCAGATCTGCAGCAGGGCGAAACTTTGCTCCAGACTTGCCGCATACCAGTACGCCACAAGAACAGTCTGCGGCAGGTCTGCCACAGGAAATCCCATTAAAGTCTAATAGGGCCAATTGAAACCAATCATCTCATGCATATTCATTATTACTTTACACGTGTGACAGAAAAATACATTTATCATGATTTGTTAAGCAAATTAAGACAATGCACATCATTTTTGTGATTTCTATTTTCCTTTTGCCATTATTAACCAATAGATTATTTTGTCTGATCATGTTACAATTACATTCAGGTTTAAGCAATAGATATATTGATTACTAACCAAGAAACTATGATTACTAACCAAGAAACAATATACATATTTAGTATATATATGTGTACGAGCCTGTGTCTCTTTAAATGTTACTTTTGAATACACTTCAAATGATCAATGTGATGAAGTTAATACAATTGAGAATAGAACACCTAATTGGTAATATCGATATATATTGGTATTACCTAATTGGTAATATCGATATTGCCAATATCGATTATGAAGTATCAATTAGTTTATCACTGGTTCTTCTACATGCATACTTTATTGCCACGTACTGGATATGAAAGAGTATGCGGCAGGTCTGCAGCAGGTCTATATGAGATATGAATATTCATGACGAAGAGTCTGCGGCAGGTCTGCCGCAGACTTGCTGCAGACCTGCCGCAGACTCTTCATCATACTGAAAGAGTATGCGGCAAGTCTGCAGCAAGTCTGCGGCAGACCTGCCGCAGACTCTTCATCATACTGAAAGAGTATGTGGCAAGTCTGCAGCAAGTCTGCGGCAGACCTGCCGCAGACTCTTCATCATACTGAAAGAGTATGTGGCAAGTCTGCAGCAAGTCTGCGGCAGACCTGCCGCAGACTCTTCATCATACTGAAAGAGTATGCGGCAAGTCTGCGGCAGACCTGCCGCAGACTCTTTATCATACTGAAAGAGTATGCGGCAGGTCTGCAGCAAGTCTGCGGCAGGCCTGCCGCAGACTCTTCATCATACTGAAAGAGTATGCGGCAAGTCTGCAGCAAGTCTGCGGCAAAGCTAATTTGCATGTGAAAAAGATGACTGTCTGCGGCAGGTCTGCTGCAGATCTGCGGCAAGTCTGCCGCAGGAGTATGCGGCAGGCTCATTTCTTTCCTATGGGACATTAACGTCCTAGTAATGGATGCATTTGTGTGTATTTTATGTTTCTTATATACACCGTTCTCAGATAGTGCTTAGAAATTTGATAAAGTGAGTTGGATTTCAACTAGAATATATTTTGTATGATACATATTCTGTGAAAATTAATTTGTCAATGTCCGTTTTGTAATGGGCAATTTAAAAGAACAATATTCCATTTGGATGTGTGTGAGTGTGTTAGAGAGAAAGAGAGAGAGAGAGAGACAAAAAAAAGAGAGCAGGGAGAGGGAATTTAGAAGTGAGAAGGGGAGAAAGAGGGGGGGGGGGGTGATGGTGTGAGATGAGACAGAGAGGGGACTGATGTGTAGGAGAGGGAACATGTGGCAGAGAGAAAGAAGGGGTAGGAGTGTGTGTAAAGAGAGAGTGAGGGATAGAAAGAAAGGGATTGGAGATAAAGGGGAAAGGGAATATGCAGAAAACTACAGAACGGTCTAAAAGAAGACACAAGTTTCAAAATTCTAGAAAAGTTGCCCCCCCCCCCCTCTCTCTCTCCCTTCTTAATCTCTCTCAACATGAAACAATGTACGTTCACATCTGCGTCCCTTTCTGTCTTTTATGTACATCTATTTATTCCATTTATCTCCTCTTCTTTGAGGAGCCTCTTTCTTCTTATCTTTGTTTTTAAAAGTACCTCTCTCTTATTTGTTGTTTTTTACCCTACATATCTCGATATTTCACTTTGATCTAGTCTTGGGTGAAAACACGTCTACACCCGTCTTTCTCTCTTCTCTTACTATCACTCTTACTTTGTGTCTTTCTCTCTCTATCTCTTTCCCTATATGTCTGTCTCTCTCTCTCTCTCTCTCTCTTTCTCCCTCTATCTGTCTGTCTCTCTATCTCTCTCTCTCTCTCTCCCTCTCTATGTCTCTATCCCTTTTTTTTGTCTCTCTGCCTGTCACAGTTTCTCTCTCTCTCGCTCTTCATCTTGATCTGTCTCTCTCTATCTATCTGTCCGTCTCAGTTAGTATCTCCCCCCCCCCCCCCTCTCTCTCTCTCTCTCTTCATCTCTGTCTCTCTGTCTCTCTCTCTCTGTGTCCTTTGATCTTAATTTACCTCATTTTGCCCCTGATCATCACCACCATCATCACCATCATCATCACCATGCGTCATCATCATCGCCATCAGTATCATCATCATCATTATCATCCTCATCATCATCACCATGCGTCATCATCATTATCATCCTCATCATCATCACCATGCGTCATCATCATTATCATCCTCATCATCACCATCACCATCAGTATCATCATCATCATTATCATCCTCATCATCACCATCGCCATCAGTATCATCATCATCATTATCATCCTCATCATCATCACCATGCGTCATCATCATTATCATCCTCATCATCACCATCATCATCATCATCACCATCATCACCACCACTATCATCATCAATGCAGAGACCGCGCGAAGGCATGCATGTTGAGATAAAAAGGAGACAATCATGACGCCATAGAAAATCGATGTGATACAAAGAAAGGGAACGTGAAGGGGAATGGAGGCGAGGTAAGGAAGAGTTTGGTGGCCGGTACAAGGGAGGGAAGGTGAGATAGAGAAAATGGTGGGAAGGCAAAGACGGAAATTAGATGAAAAGAAGACACCACGGTGATATACGGCATAAAGTGAGATGAAAAGAAGACAACACGGTGATATAAGGAGATTATAATTGAGTAATATTTATATGAGACTTGAAATAGAGAAATGCGAGAAGGGGGGATGAGTGATAGAAACTATTAACAGGTTAGGATCGAGATTGGATCAAGTGGAGATGAGATGAACAGGGATGAAAGTGAAACAGAGAATTGGCACGGGAGATGCCGGTGCAAGGAGTTGATCGAGATGAGAAGGGGGTATAAAATTGGGAAGTGAGAGAGGGAGAAGAGTATCAAGAGGGGTATGAAGTAGCTATATAGTCGAGAATGGGGGTGAAGTGATCGAGATCATTTAGAGTAGGCCTTCCGAAGCTGTGACGTCATAAAAATCTATTTTTAGAATTTCTCAACTTTTTCGTCATTTTCCGAAATAGCATCAAAAATAATGTCCAAATGTCGAAAAACCAATTGAATATGTTAAGTATTGGCTAAGATATGACCATCTGAATGAATATATTTCATATAGGAACTCAGTGTTCTATGCTAGCTTGCTCCTATAATGGTTAGGAGCCAGAGCCTCGAGATATTACAAAACTTGTCATCGGTGACAATTAATGACAGTTTTTTGTTATAATTACTGAAATCCTTGTTTCTGATTGCTTAACAGCAGATTTGTTACTGATTCTTGTCATTGAAAACAGGCTTAATGTAAAACGGGTCCTAGCTGACAGGTTTGGGGGGGGGGGGGGAATAGGATGTTATTTTCACCCAATCTCTCATTTTGCGGACCATTTAGATTTTCATAAACTGACATATTGGATTCTCTAGCTAGATAACTGGGGGCGTTTCATGAAACAATTAGTCGGTGGTTCACCGCGACTAAATATCATGTTCACCGACAATTCTTTTGTCACCGACTATTTGCCAGGCCTGTGATTGGTCAAATTTAGTCAGCGCCAACTAAATTTACATGATATTAGTCGGTGGCACCGACTAATTGTTTCCCCCCCCCCCCCCCCCCCCCCCCCCCCCCCCCCCCCCCCCCCCCCGATCCGGCTAGCTTGCTCATCGGCAGCGCGCGCGCTATCTGATCTGAATAACAAAAGCCGCTTGATCATGTGACTGCCTTTGTTTACGTCGTAAACCCAAATTTACTGAACAGTACAATAGTTCTCATGACCAGGAAGTCGTAGAAATTGTTCATAGAAACAACTCCCGTACTTCATACGTTCGCGTGTCATTAGCTCACTGAAGGAAGGAGTCTTAATTTGGTTCATCTTTACAGGAAACTCAGCCGCGGATTTCCTTATAAAACTAGCCCGTCATGATCATATTCATGCGTCATTCCGTCGACGATGGAGCTAAAGTTAGACCGCTAGTACTCCGGCCGGATCTCAGCGAGGAGCTGCTAGCTGTCACTTGTCTCTGCATCTGCCACTGAACTGTCTGTGACTGATGCATGTGCATGATGATGATCTGATGATACAAAACTAGTAAAGCTAAAGCTACGCATTACGTGCTACGCAATTTTGATTCATGGGCTGAAATATCAGGATTAGGTAAATTTCTTTTCTTATGTTTATCTAATTTCGTCTTTGTTATTCTAAATCTAAAAATTACTATGATTAAGCCAAAATTGGAATAAAAATGTATTTGTAGGCCTACTTTTGGAGCAACGTCTTGACTAAATCTAAATTAGAAATAGAATATCCCACAAAAAAAATTGAACAGGGCGGGGCCTGGGGGTCGTTTAATCAGGAATCTGTAACCAACTCCATGAGTTGACGGTCGTATTCTTCGTCGGTGACCTACAGAGATGTCAGGACGTGGATAAACCGTTTTACAAAACCTGATCATAATCAACAACAAATTAAATAATTTGATTCTATCAGCTAAAAATATTAAGAATCTAGCCTCTAGTCTAGGTCTACAGCCTGCAGCCTAATAATTTACTACCAGTCTTTGCCACAATCGGTCAGATTTTATCCTGAATTACCAAATTAGAGAATGAATAATAGGCTTAATTTCACTCAACTGGTTAAAAAGCAAAAATCTAAGTTATTGGTATAGCACAAATCAATATGTAGGAATGTATAAAATTGATGAAACTCAAGGTTTCTTTGGACAGAGGCAGCGGAGCGACTTCCAAAGTGGGGGGGGGGGGGGGGGGGGGACCAACAAAAAAAGGGGGCACCTCCAAATGGAAATCTGAAAGCGAAAATATACAATTTTTTAGACATTGGTATATTCGACATTGGTACCCTACAAGCGTTTGGTCAATTTTAGTGGTGGGTACGTATTCTAAAGTTGTTCCATTTTGATAACATATTATCAGGGATGATTTCAATATTTGTTTTTCTTCTTACATCCTATAAGATATTGCTTAAGCATCACACCTTGCAGTTGGGTGTGATGGTCTGAAAATTCATTCGCGAGGGAGCAAAGCGAGCGCGAGCGAGGAAAAAAAAAATCAGATTTGTGAGGTCGCAGAGCGAAAAATAACATTTTATAAAGAGGAAAAACCCAATCCTGATGGGGTTACAAAGCACATTCTCATAACAGAAGACTGAAAAGACCTTTGATAAGTAACATAATTAAGACATCTATAAATGCGAGCGAGCGTAGTGAGCAATCTTTGAGAGATATTGCTTTAAGTCGCTTGAAATTAGGGGCACGTTTAATGAGTAGAGGAATAGGTAGGGACACTTATTGGAGAAAAAAAAAGGAGCATGCGCATATGCACGTGTCAAAGTACAACAGGTAATTATCAGAGGTGAAAATGGGGCACTTCTTACACCTTAAAAAGGGGCACTCACCAAGGATGAAAAGACACTTATGAGAATGCAAAAGGGGCACTATAAATAAAAGAAAAATGTGCATTTGTTGAAAGAAAAAGGGCACTGATTTTGATAGGGGCATTTACCAGAGAAGAAAAGGGGCACTTATGAGAATGAAAAGGGACTATTTGCAAAGGTGAAAAGGGGCATTAATGAGAAGGGGAAGGGGCTCCTTTTAAAGGGGGGCACTTATCATAAGGAAAAGGGGCACTTACTAGAAAGGAAAGGGGGCACATGTGAAAATATAAGGTGCGCTTATCCAAGTTAAAAAGGGGGAAGGGGCACTTGTCAAAGTAAAAGGGGCACATTTCAGATTTTAAAAGGGCAATTATCAGAGGTGAAGGAGGCTCTTATCAAAAGTGAAAAGGGGGCACTTACTAAAGATTAAAAAGGCCACTTATGAGAATGGAAAATGGACACTTATTGCAAAGGAAAATGGGAACTTGTCGAAGGAAAAGGGGTATGTGTAAAAAAAAAAAAGGGCACTTTATATCAGTGGTGGAAAGGGGAAGGGGCACTTCTTACAAAGCTAAGGGGGCACTTTTCCTATGTTAAATGGGCACTTTTAGGGTTCTTGAAAAAGTGCCCCCCCCCCCCTAGAACAGATTAATTCTAATTTTGATATCTCAATAGATTTGTTGTATGTTTGCAATCTCTTCTACAGAATCATGGAAATTGAGAAGACCAACTTGAGAGTGATTAAGATAGAGATCATAGCGTTACCGCCCTCATCAGAGGAACTAGGATTCCAGCCTGGAGAGAGCTTGGAACATGGCTGCAGAGTGGACAGTGGACAGGTATGTGACAAGATCAACAAGAGAGAAGAAATACACAGAGAAAAATGTTCAAAAAATGGTTGGACAGGAGTTGCGGATGCCATAGAGACACAGAAGGCACAACCAACAGAAGAAGCAGATGGGAAAACTATCACATCCATAAAAGAAGAACCCTTGGATATTGACGACATACAGTTCATAGAAGATGAGGAAACTAGACCCGAGACCCAAAACAAATCCATGGGTATCAGAAAGGGTATCAGAACCTCTGGAGTCCAGCCTTTTCACTGTTCACATTGTGACAAGAGATTTTCATCCAAAGGCAACCATAGCAAGCATCTGAGAAAGATGCATTGTCAGTGTTCTCTCTGTAACCAAACATTTCCAATGACGAGACTCTGTTAAGACATGTACAAATTACCCACGGTAAACCCAAACCATATGAGTGTACTCATTGTAAGAGTAAATTTACCTGTAGAGGTAATCTTAATAAGCATTTGAGAATCATACATTGTCAGTGTTCTGATTGTAGCAAAGTGTTTTCCTCCGAAGATATTCTTGCAAAACATATACAAACGCACCGTAAACCAAAATCAGATAAGTGCCCTCTTTGTTCGAAACTATTTACCTGTAGAGCTAATCGTCAAAAGCATTTGAGAGTCATACATTTTCAGTGTTATATTTGTAAAAAAGTATTTTCCTCTGAAGATCTTATTGCGAGACATTTGAAAACGCACCGTAGACGAAAAGCCTATGGTGACAGTCCCCCTTCACAAGCTGAGTTGCGAAGCCAGCCGGATATATCTGTGAATGAGAGATTTATAAGTGAGAATGGCTCCGGTCACTTAGCAAATCATGTAAGTTCTGTTCAAGAACAATGTAGTAATGAGAGGGATATAGGGGAGTCTGCAAGTTCTCATCAAAATCATGGAGAAATTAATGCAGACATCGAAAAGAAATGTGATGAGAAACGAGAAAATGCACCTATTCAAGATAATGGCCAGCCTTCCCATCATGCTACAACACAGAACACTCAATGTAAACCTCAAGGAAACCTTGCTGCAGAAAAGGTCTTTCTGTGTAGTGCTTGTGACAAAGAATTCTCCAGCAGAGGAAACCTAAACAAGCATTTGAAATTGAAGCACTTTCAGTGCCCCGCTTGTAACCAAATGTTTTCTCATGAAGACGTCCTTATAAAGCACATGATAACCCATCAACAAGACAAACCCTTCCAATGTGCTCTTTGTATCAACAAAGGGTTCACTACTGTCAGTAACCTTAACCAACATGTGAAAACTGCCCATCCTGGAGTAGTAAAGCCAATATATCGGTGTTCTTATTGTAGCGAACTTTTTTCCAATGGAGACGCTCTCTCAAGTCATGTAAGGACGAACCACAAATGCGAATGCTTTCAATGTTCTGTTTGTAGTAGAGCGTTTTCAATCAATCGCAGTCTCGTCATACATATGAGAACCCATTCAGGAGAAAAACCATATCAATGTACGATCTGTGAGAAGAAGTTTTCCCATACTAGCAGCCTCAATATACACCTGAGAAGACACACAGGAGAAAAGCCTTACAAATGTAAGATTTGTAACAAGGATTTTACCCATTGGAATAGCCTTGCTGCACATAAGCTTACACACACCGGTCAAAAGCCATATCAGTGTACCATTTGTAGCAGGGCGTTTATCTACAAGAATAGTCTGTCTGCACATATGAAAACTCATACATGTAATGGGGAAAAGTCGCATAAGTGTTCTGTGTGTGGTAATGGTTTTTTACATGCATATGCCCTGTCTCTTCATATGAGAACACACACAGGAGAAAAACCTTATGTGTGTGCTGTTTGTAGCAAGAGATTTTTAGCAAAGGGGGATCTGAGAATACATATAAGAATCCACACCGGGAAAAAACCCTATGCATGTTCTTTTTGCAGCAGGAGCTTCGTCACCAAGAACCAGATGACGTTACACACACTAATCCATACAGGTGAAGAGTCATTTCAATGTCCTGTTTGTAGCGAACGCTTTCCTCAGAAAGGAACTCTTACGGAACATATGAAAGTCCACACGGGCGAAACGCCATATTACTGTCCTATTTGCGCTAAAGGATTGACAAGAAAATATGATCTTAAACAACACATGAAATTGCACGATCCAGAAAAATCCCTTAAATGTTCCGTTTGCAGTCGGGGGTTTTCAAGAATGTGCGATTTGAAACGTCATATACAAATCCACAGATAATTAGTGGCAAACTGGCAATAGTTACATTTTTGTATCTACATACATGTGTAAGTTATACATATGTAACTATTTTTGTGTGCATGTAAATACATGTTCATAGATTTTTTTAATGTATCACGTAACAATTAATTGATTTGCAAAATCTCATTTGATGTGAAGGTGCTTATGATCTGGGGGTATTGCAATAAAGAAATTTGCATAAACATGAATTGGGTAATTTCCTCATTTTGCTTTTAAACTATTAGATTACAGCTTGAAGTCTCTGGATTTCTTTCTTTCTCATAATATTCAAAATTGATTTCAAACATGCATGTAATTTGCATATAAACAAACCAAAACTGGTTCATGCACATTGTTTTAAAAAGATATTGCATGCTCCTACGTCCAATATAACAAAATATATAAGAACAAAAGTAATCAGAATCCCCAGGTCATGCTATATTTCACCGAGGCCTAAGTCTGTAGTTAAAATAATGGCACGAGAGAGATCCTAATTTTGGACGTGAATGAAACAGCAATATACATGCAATATTTGTGACATTTAACTGATAGTGTTTGACTTTTTATGATCTCATGCCTTATACTTTTTGGAGTAGGGCCCCTTTTATAGTATTCATGTTGCCTTTGCGCCAAATGTGCTCATTTAATCCAACCCTTGTAATAAGTTGATTTGTATGAAAGCAGAAAAATAAGAGAAAGAGAATGGCAAAAGTTTGAAATGAATCTGACCAATAGTAAGGAAGTTATGAATGTTTGAAATATGACATCACTAAGTCTATGCGAATCTTAAATTGGTAGTTAGGTCACTGGAATGTGACGTAGGACGTGGATAACTCTCCCATTTGCCTCGTAAGTTCCTTCTCCCTTGGGGCACTACTCAACTTATTAGAGAATATTGGAGAATATTTACCTGTATATAAGAAGAATAGACCCTCCTGAGCCATGAATTTTTGAAAAATCTAGATTTTAGTCATTTTATATGTTGGAACAGATGGAAAAGCAGTCCGGCACTACATCACAATACATTGACATTACCGCTTCAGCCAATTTGAAGTGCCCATACGTACACTGTATAGTAATTACAACTTCGAAAAAATTCATAACTTTCGAATATTTAGTCAGATTTAATTGAAACTTTCATCATTTTGCCTCTCTGATTTTGTTATGCTTTATGTTAGAGTACCGGTAGTTGTCTATTTGGGTGGGATTTCCCCTTAAGACAATGGAGACGATGGGTACAAGTTGGCAAGCAGGACAGATGGTTACATCTTGATTATGCTTGCTCTGACCATGCCAAAAATGTAGCTAACTACTGTATTGATTGATTTCCTTCCTTCCATAGCGCTTAGAGACTTAATTGTAATTTGCGCTATATAAAAACTGAGTATTATTATTATTATTATTATTATTGCTGCATAAAACCTTTCCAGCTATTTGCTAACAAGTACCCTATCTGATATATTTGAAAGTCTTGCTTATTGGGATGCAAGCGTTCCTGAGACTGATTCACATACATGTACATGTTGAGGGCAATTAAACGGTTATATTTATTTATCCCATTGTGTGACAATAGAAATTCATCAGTGATTAGCAAAAACTTCACACTGAATCGGGCACTCGGTGAACTTAAATCCCTAGTTTTTATCAGTTCTATCATAATCTGCCTTATCTTATATCAACCTTGAATATTCAAATAAAATATGTATACAGGTATTTGTAGTTAAAGTTCAATGGACCATTCACGTATGTTGTATAAGTACTATTCATGTATAAGTACTATTCCGTGTACATCATGTATTTTAGACATTCCATGTACTGCATTTGCCTATTTTGTATATAGCATGAGTTATAATGTATTTAGAAAATTGCTATATTAGGTTTTATATCTTCGAATGTATTATGGTACATTATATTATTTATTTTATGCGTATATGTCATATTTTTACAAGAAGAAAGAAGAGTGTTTCTGCTGTATATAATTTTCCTTCTGTTTTGCTATATATATACACTGCATTGTGAATTTATGTATATGATATATATGTTTACAAACAGAATGTGGACTTGTTTCATTGCATCGTGAATTGATGTATATGATATATATGTTTACAAACAGAATATGGACTTGTTGCATTCCATTGTGAATTGATTTATATGATATGTATGTTTACAAACAGAATATGAACTTGTTACACTGCTTGTGAATTGATTTATATGATACATGTATATATGTTTACAAACAGAATATGGACTTGTTACATTGCATCGTGAATTGATGTATATGATATATATGTTTACAAACAGAATATGGACTTGTTGCATTCCATTGTGAATTGATTTATATGATATGTATGTTTACAAACAGAATATGAACTTGTTACACTGCTTGTGAATTGATTTATATGATACATGTATATATGTTTACAAACAGAATATGGACTTGTTACATTGCATCATGAATTGATGTATATGATATATATGTTTACAAACATAATATGGACTTGTTGCATTCCATTGTGAATTGATTTATATGATATGTATGTTTACAAACAGAATATGAACTTGTTACACTGCTTGTGAATTGATTTATATGATACATGTATATATGTTTACAAACATAATATGGATTTGTTGCATTGCATTGTGAATTGATTTATATGTTCATAAACAGAATATTGATGCATATCATGAAATTTTAGATACAATACAGGTCTGATAAATGACTTAAATCTTGGACCATTATAATAAGTTTTATTTCCTTTTCTTTTCCTTTTTTTTCCTCTTTTTTTCTACTTAGCCGACTAATTTAGCAGTTTCTTTTTAAATCCACATTTCTTCATGTACACTACCAGCTTCTAGCCCTCTACCATTGAAATATATACATGTGCTGCTGATTAGCTGAAAGATCAAAATGACCAGAGCTTTCATTTTTGTTTTCAGTAGGCATATAACTCATGTTTTTTGATTGATACTGTCAGAATGGGAATGTTGTCATCATATTTGCCCGTTTCTGTTTTTCTCATCGTCATATCTCGGGATTTGATATTTTGTCTTGATTGGAACCTTCACTTTATGTACAATACAGGTATCACTATTTCTGCCTAGCCTTACAAGTTCTATCAAATATGTTATACATTAACTTACTAATAACAAAAAAATGATACTTTCATTGGATATGCAATTGTTTTGTACTTTATGTTTCTTATACACTGTTCTCAGATAGTACTTAGATTTCAACTGAAATATATATTTTGTATGATACATAATCTGTGAAAATTCATTTCGTGCACGTCTGTTTTGTAACGGGTCATTAAAAAAAAAATCATTTGAATGTGTGCTTGTATGTTATAGAGAGAGAGAGCAAAAGAGAGAACATATAAGTGAGATGGAGAGAAGGAGATAGAGGGGCGAGATGAGAGATAGAGAGAGGACTGACGTGTAGGGGAGGAAAAATGTGGCATAGAAAGAAGGGGGAAGAAGTGTGTGTAAAGAGAGAGTGAGAGATAGAAAGGGATAGCGGAATGATGAGGGATTGGAGAGAAAGGGAGAGGAATATGCAGAAAACTACAGAACAGTCTAAAAGAAGACAAAAGTTTAAAAATTCTAGAAAAGTTGCTCCCATCCTCCCCCCCCCCCCCCCCCCATCTCTCTCTCTCTCTCCATATAGAACAATGTACATTCACCTCTGTGCCCCTTTCTATCTACTATCTGAACATCTATCCCATCTTTCGAGGAGCCCCTTTCATCTTTTCTTTGTTTTTAATAGTACCTCTCTCTTATTTGTTGTTTATCCTACTATCTTTCTATATTTCACATATCTTGTCTTTCTGTGCCAAGCTTTCTCTCCTCTTCTTATCCCTTTTACTTTGTGTCTTTCTCTCTCTCTCTTTATCTGTGTGTCTCTATCTCCATCATCTGTCTCTCTTTATCTGTCATGTCTCTATATCTTGTGCTATCTCTTTCTCCCTCTCTCTGTGTGTGTCTCTCTCTCTCTCTCTGTCTGTCTGTCTCTATCTCCGTCGTCTGTCTCTCTCTCTCCCTCTCTCTCTGTCTCTTTCTCTCTCTGTCTCAGTTTGTTTCTCCCTTTCTCTCTCTCTCTCTTCATCTCTGTCTGTCTGTCTCTCTCTATCTATCTGTCTCTCTCACTTTGTCCCTTTCTGTCTCTCTCTCTCTCTCTCTCTGCATCTCTGTCCGTCTCTCTCTCTCTCTGCATCTCTGTCCGTCTCTCTCTGTCCTTTGATCTTCCTGCCCCAATAATTTACCTCATTTTGCCCCTGATATTGAGAAGCAAATGGGATTTGCCTGTGCACTTGCAGACATATTCATTAGTGTACAATTAAATACATAATCTCACAAATCAAATGGTCTACAACTTTCAATCACGATATGATCAGTTTATTTACTTAGTGTCATTTAGACTCTCATAAGAAAAAAAAACACATACAAATATGCAAACAAAGTTTCAATCACTGATTATCGTTGACACATTAAGACAATTAAACCTTCCCAGCACTTTTTTCAAAAATATAATAGGAGCACTAGAAGTCATAAAAGTGATCCAATGCGTACTCCCACAAGATTTGTTCCAGTGGCATGTACTTCTGCTTTCATTTTATCAAAGATATATGGATTTTAGGCAGGGCTTCATACTAACTTTTTTTTTAGAATGGTCTGGAATTAACCTTTTACAATCTGCACACATGAGCCCTATGTTGAAATTTCGACTCTGTTGTATTTTGCTTGTTCAATTGCTAATCCTCTCAATCGTACAGCACCATAGACATAGCACACCAGAAAACTTCTGAGGAAGTTTATATCAAATTCAACTAGCATTAGAATTAAATTGGGACAACTTGTAGTCAGAGAATATGTTGTACAATAATGATACATATCACTTACATGTAAGGGAATAAAAAAAAGTCCTCTACATAAACATAGACACACACATTAAAGCTAACTATCTATATTTCTGTATCATGCTGCACCGTTGACATAGCATGCAAGAAACTTCCGGAAGACGTTTACGTCGAGCTCTCTGCATCCGAGGTCAGGATCCCTTCGATGCATCTTCTTAATGTAACCAGGCTTGGTGTGGCGGTTGCCATGGGTTTTGAATATCCTGAATACCTGCGGTAAGAAGATGAGGGATAGAGAGAGAAAAGTGGATGAATAACCACTTGCAGACATAGGAATGGGAGGCAAGGAAGGGAGGGGGTAAAAGAAGCAGAGCAAGGACACTGCCTTCCTTGTTGCACACATTCATGATGCGATGATTGTCTGAGCTTATCATTATCACAACCAATGCCAATGGAATCTTCATCACATTAACCACTGCTTTTACTGTCACCGGTGTGTTGGCTCAGTCAGTAGAGCGTCCGCCTCACAACCGGGAGGTCGTGGGTTCAAACCCCGGCCGCGTCATACCACAAGACGTTAAAAGACGGGAGTTGCTGCTACCCTGTTTGGCGTTCAACAATAAGGGATAGAGCAACGTCGATCTGGCGCTGCTCAGTGGCTGCCAGGCTCACGACCAATTGGGCAAAAAGAATTTTCATTTTTGGTTTAACTTAATAAAATTTGGAGTGGACTTTAAAAGATTATTATTATTATTATTATATTTTATTCTCCTTTTTATCATCACATCACACCTCCTTCTTGCCTTCATTAAGACCACCATTATCATCATTACCATCATAACCACCACCATCATCATCATCATCATCATCATCATCATCAACACCACCACCACCACCATTATCATCATCATCATCATCATCACCACCACCACCACCACCACCACCACCACCACCACCACCACCACCACCATCATCATCACTACCACCATCACCACCATCACTATCACCATCACCATCACCATCACCACCACCACCACCACCACCACCACCACCACCAACATCATCATCATCATCTTCATCATCATCATCATCTTCATCATCATCATCATCATCATCATAACAATCACCACCATCACCACCATTATCACCACCACCACCACCACAACCACCTTCATCTCCTCCTCATCCTCCTGATTACCTACCACAGGATAATGATCGGAGTACATCACGTTCCCTTCATCGACCCAGACCATGTTTTTGATGCCGTCATTAGAGTTCATGTTCAGGGTGTTCAGCTGAACTTGGATGAAGGCGAACTTGACCCCCGTCGACACGATGCTCTGGGTCACGATGGGTTCATCAAGGTCAATGGCAGCATCAGCCTAAACAGAAATTAAACAATGCTCATTTGCAAATAACAAATACGGTACCATTAATAAATAACAGGAACAGGATGGCAATAAATGCCTCATCTGATACCTAGCATGAGTGCTGATTCTTTGAGCAGAAAATGGAAAATTTATGACTTTTATTTGTCCTTCCGTAATAAATAATTGGTGTAGTTCTTGAAGGTATGTGATGTAGAGTGCCAACGGCATGACCTACTGTCAGATATCAATGGATATAAATAATTAAAT
Organism: Strongylocentrotus purpuratus; assembly: GCF_000002235.5. Lineage (NCBI taxonomy): Eukaryota > Metazoa > Echinodermata > Echinoidea > Camarodonta > Strongylocentrotidae > Strongylocentrotus > Strongylocentrotus purpuratus. Next base: position 33,392,015 of record NW_022145594.1, read on the forward strand.
GATTATCCTAATTAACAGTTTCATATTCATATTATCTTATGTCACTGGATAAAAAGCTCTTCGAGAAGGAGAAAGAAAATCAACATTGGTAAAAGATAAGGAACAAAAAGTACATGTGGTTCTTTCATGAGAAATAAGTAATCAACAATTGTTACTGTACAACTAAAAACTTTGGGTAAACATCTCAAATAGTTAATAACGGCTACTCTTGCGGCCCAAAACTTGGTAAATTTTACTCAAAATGGGTTTTGAGATTTTTGGATTTCAATTTAATTGAGAAAATGAAAATGTTGTGAATCTTGGACACTCCCACAAATCAAAAACATTTATGCACGTGACACCGTATTTTTCTACATTTCTCTTCTAATTTCTTACCCCATATTGAAGTTTAGCTCTTGACATGGCATTGGCGAAAGCAAACATCAGTCCCTGAGCATTGAGATACTGCATCGTATTGCGACACCAATTCCTGGCATCATGTATGAAGAGAGTGTGGGCATGAGGAAAAGGCGACCCTTCATAAAAACCTGGTAAGAATAAGAGATGAGATGAGAATAGATACAATCAGATCAGATGCAGAAGAAGGGGAGGGGAAAAGAAATGGTTGAGATGGTGCATGGTATTATGACACCAATTTCATGATTCATGCAGAAAGAGAGTGTGGCCATGGGGGAAGGGCAACTCTTCAAAGAAACATGTTTGAAAAACAAGACAGAAGCAAAAACATGACATTTGTTTGGGGATTGGAAATGATGGGGGGAGACATGTGCCCCTGAGGGTTAATATGGCGCATGACAGACACAAACTCCTTAAGAATGAAGAGAGTGCAGGGACGGAAGTGAGGAGGCATACACAAAGCCCCCGAGGTACTGACACTGCATAGTGCACGGTGTGACACAACCAATTTCTTGAATCAAGTGTGAAGAAAATGAGGTTCCTAAAAAGACGTGATGGCTCAGTGGTGGAGCAGTGGTCTCGTAACTGGGAGGTCCCTGGTTTGAAATCAAATCAATGTGCTAGCACCCTTTGATAAGGCACATATCCTCATTACCAAGCCCCTTGGAGAGGACTTAAAGCTGTCAGTCCCCTGGTTGCTTACTTAGAAGCATACACATGCTTGCTTAGTAGTCAGGTAAAACAAACCATCAAACCAAACAAAGTGTGAAGAAGATATAAGCATGGGAAATCCCCTCAGGAAAACTGCCGGAAAAAGAAGGGGCGAAGTGACATGACTTGGTACTAATGTTTCTCCAGCCATGTATACCAACACACAAGAGCAGTGTTGCATTGGTAATTGGTCAAGGCTAGGAGAGGTTAATATTCCAAAGATCAATTTTTCAAGATAAGGTGAGAATGCCATGTCAAGATAGTGTTATACTCAACACTTTGGGTTCAAATCAATGAAGAAATGTATAGATTGGAAGATAGACATGGATAGATATTGATATCATTACATTGTAAACTGAATGTAATTCAACCTATACGCATATGGTAGGAATACTACACAGGCAGTGGAGATGGTGCACATTGTGGGTGAATGAATCCGATGACCTGGGTAATAATATCTGTAAAACACTCAGAGACGATATTTTGTTTCAAGCGCTACCGTATATAAAATCCAGATGATTACTATTATTATCATAATCACAGTGTTCCCTCCTGAAACATAACCATCTACATGTATTGATAAATTATTTTTGGCCACTAAAGGCAATTCATTTAAAGCCCATCTGTACTAGTTTGGCTAGGAGGGATTAGATTACCCAGGAAGGTCACTGACAGGTGGCTATCTCAACAACTCAGCTCTCAATTAATATTATAACATAAGAAAAAGAGGATCATGGGGGACCAATGGTCACCGATTAGGCATTGTTTTCTGTATAGAGGGAGCAAGTAGTACAGTGGGCCTTTCACAACAAAAACCCTAAAAACTTTACTTTCAAAACTTTTTATCAATATTTGTAGTTAGTGAGGCTAAACAAGACTCGAGACTCACCTGAGAAGTTATGATTGTCCTTGTAGACGTTACGGGTCAAAAGGTCAATGGTCGGAGCAAGAGGGTAGAAGTCGGGGAGGGTGTGAGAGGCCGTCTCCGCTACCTCCTCTGGACTGGCTAACCGCTCTAAGGGACTGGTAGAGGAGACCAGCAGACCTGACCGTCCACGCACCTGGATCTGTTCGTCCCCTTTTATGTAACGAATGAAGACAGGAAGAGAAATTAGAAGACCAAAATCAAACGGCAATATACATTTTAAGACAATCAAGTTCACGGAAGAGAGCGTAGCATACTGTAAGACTATTTGACAGACAATGAGTAATAAGAAAAAATATCTTCACAATCAATTACCATAATCAAATCTGTGTATTACTTTAATAATAATAACAAAAACAACAACAACAATAATAACAAAATATCAATAATGATAGCAATTATAATAATAATAACGATAATAATATTAAATATAATAATAATACTGATAATAATAATAATAATAATAATAAAGACAATAATAATGATAATGATAATAATAATTATATTAATGTCAATGTCTTGACACAAACTGTGGACAATGTGATCCACAGTATGGTGACGTATCCACTAGACCACGTCTTTACATGCACTAAGCCACAGTAATTCCTAAATGTAAACGATAATGTTTTTAACTAATTCTCAAAAAATGTTTATATATCTACATCTTCTTTTATTCCCTTCAATAAATGCCAAGAAAGCTCGCTGATTCTAGTTTGTGACAGTTCATAAATGAAAAGATAAAGACAAGTGTACCAAATTTTGAAATCCACTGAACTAAAAAAACTAAGTGAGAAGGGGAGAAGTGACATGACTTGGTACTAATGTTTCTCCAGCCATGTATACCAACACACAACAGTAGTGTCGTATTGGTAATTGAACATGGCCAGGAGAGGTTAATATTCCAAAGATCAATTTTCAAGACAAGGTGAGAATGCCATGTCAAGATACTCAACACTTTGGATTCAAAGCAAGGGAGAAATAATAATAATAATAATAATATATTACATTTATAAAGCGCTTAATACAATGTTTCTAAGCGCTTAACATACAAGTAATTAGGTACAACGTAAAATAAAAATACAGCAATAATAATACATAATTCTAATAATAACATTACAGATAATTAAACTGCCCTATAAATTACTATTACCGGTAAAAAAAAATATTTAAAAAAAAAAAAAATATATATATATACAGTTGAGTTCCATGGAAAAAATGATTTCCTATCAATAAACCAATTTGATTAAATAATAAAATGACCAGTTCTACCTACCTCTATGCCATGATCCTGCTACGTAGTACCCGTCTGACTGAGCCCTCTGTAGTAGCCCTGGATACTGACCGCTCATCAGCTGACATAGCCGGATGAAATCTATGTTCTGTGCGTAGCTACAAAGGTTAAAGGTCAAATAATAACTAGATGGAATTCGACTGCGCGCAGTCGAAAATGATGCCTCCGTCATAGAGCAATTTTACAAACCAAAACAGAAGAAATTTTTCAAATTCAAGTTCAATTGTAATCCATTAACAGGTTCTCAGAATATCGTGATTACAAACAATTTCTCATATACATATATGACCCTTTGAACTTTGACCTCATGATCCTAATATCTACTCAGCTCATTGGCTCTGCAAGATATCCAGAGTTAAATAGTAATCCATCTGTCAGTTCTAATGAGAATGCGTTCACAAGCTATTTTTGCATACATAATGAGCCCATGACCTTGGACCTTATGAACCAAGAATCTACACAGTTCATTGGCTCTGCAAGATACATAAATGATCTAAGTTTGGCAGGAATCCATCAATCTGTTCTAATGATAACGCGATCACAAGCTGTTTTTGCATACATAATGGGCGCTGTGACCTTTGACCTCGTTACCCAAAATCTAATAAGTTCATCGGCTCTGCAAGTAACATACATGACCTAAGTTTGGCAGGAATCCATCAATCGGTTCTTGAGATAACGCGATCACAAGCTGTTTTTGCATACATAATGAGCCCTGTGACCTTTGACCTCGTGACCCCAAAATCTAATCAGTTCATTGGCTCTGCAAGATACATACATGACCAAAGTTTGGCAGGAATCCATCTATCGGTTCTTCAGATAACGCGATCACGAGCCGTTTTGCATACATAATGAGCCCTGTGACCTTTGACCTTTGACCTCGTGACCCCAAAATCTAATCAGTTCATCGACTCTACAAGATACATACATGACCAAAGTTTGGCAGGAATCTATCAATCGGTTCTTCAGATAACGCGATCACGAGCTGTTTTTGCATACATAATGAGCCCTGTGACCTTTGACCTTTGACCTCGTGACCCCAAAATCTAATCAGTTCATCGACTTTGCTAGATACATATATGACCAAAGTTTGGTAGGAATCCATCGATCCGTTCTTCAGATAACGTGATCACGAGAACGGGACGTACGTACAGACGTACGTACAGACGTACGGACGGTACTACTCACGACAGTATGCTTGTGAGATTTTTGTCTTGTGTGTCTAGAAAAAGGGGTATCTTGTGTGTCTTTTCATTTTTTCCTTCTAAAGACTACTTGTGTGTCTTAATTCCCAACTTCTTGTGTGTTTGTCTAAAACTAAATGAAAATGCATCTTGTGTGTTTTTTAATACAAAATGTGTTGAGATTGGTTTCTAAAATTAAAATTAAGGCTTGCATGCCCAAAAGACATTATTGTCTACCTCTATCCAAGTCAGGAAAATTAAGGCTTGTGTCCCGCAAAAACACATCATTTATCCGCCTAAGTCCTGAAAATTGAGGCTTGTGTGGCAGAAAGACATTATTGTCTGCCCCTGTCCAAGTCATGAAAATAAAGGCTTGTGTGGCAGAAAGACATTATTATCTACCCCTGTCCAAGTCATGAAAATTAAGGCTTGTGTGGCAGAAAGACATTATTATCTACACCTGTCCAAGTCAAGAAAATTAAGGCTTGTGTGGCATAAAAACATTACATGTATTATATACCTGTACCACTGTCCAAGTCAAGAAAATTAGGGCTTGTGTGGCAGAAAGACATTATTGTCTACCCCAGTCCAAGTCAAGAAAATTAAGGCTTGTGTTGCTAGAAAGATATTGTCATCTACCCCAGTCCAAGTCAAGAAAATTAAGGGTTGTGTGACAGAAAGACATTATTATCTACCCCTGTCCAAGTCCAGAAAATTAGGGCTTGTGTGGCATAAACAAAACATTACATGTATTATATACCTCTGTCCAAGTCATGAAAATTAAGGCTTGTGTGTCAGAAAGATTTTGTCATCTACCCCAGTCCAAGTCAAGAAAATTAAGGCTTGTGTGGCAGAAAAACATTATTGTCTACCCCTGTCCAAGTCATGAAAATTAAGGCTTGTGTGGCATAAAAACATTACATGTAATATATACCTGTACCACTGTCCAAGTCAAGAAAATTAGGGCTTGTGTGGCAGAAAGGCATTATTATCTACCCCAGTCCAAGTCAAGAAAATAATGGGCTTTTGTGGCAGAAAGACATTACATGTATTATATACCTCTGTCCAAGTCATGAAAATTAAGGCTTGTGTGGCAGAAAGACATTATTATCTACTCCAGTCCAAGTCAAGAAAATTAAGGCTTGTGTGTCAGAAAGACATTACATGTATTATATACCTCTGTCCAAGTCAAGAAAATTAGGGCTTGTGTGGCAGAAAGATATTATATACCTGTACCACTGTCCAAGTCAAGAAAATTAGGGCTTGTGTGGCAGAAAGACATTATTGTCTACCTCAGTCCAAGTCAAGAAAATTAAGGCTTGTGTTGCTAGAAAGATATTGTCATCTACCCCAGTCCAAGTCAAGAAAATTAAGGCTTGTGTGACAGAAAGACATTATTATCTACCCCTGTCCAAGTCAAGAAAATTAGGGCTTGTGTGGCAGAAAGACATTATTGTCTACCCCTGTCCAAGTCCAGAAAATTAGGGCTTGTGTGGCATAAAAAAAAAACATTACATGTATTATATACCTCTGTCCAAGTCATGAAAATTAAGGCTTGTGTGTCAGAAAAACATTATTGTCTACCCCAGTCCGAGTCAAGAAAATGAAGGCTTGTGTGGCATAAAAAAAATTACATGTATTATATACCTGTACCACTGTCCAAGTCAAGAAAATTAGGGCTTGTGTGGCAGAAAGGCATTATTATCTACCCCAGTCCAAGTCAAGAAAATAATGGGCTTGTGTGGCAGAAAGACATTACATGTATTATATACCTCTGTCCAAGTCAAGAAAATTAGGGCTTGTGTGGCAGAAAGATATTCTCATCTACCCCAGTCCAAGTCAACAAAATTAGGGCTTGTGTGGCAGAAAGACATTATTATCTTCCCCTGTCCAAGTCAACAAAATTAGGGCTTGTGTGGCAGAAAGACATTATTGTCTACCCCTGTCCAAGTCAAGAAAATTAAGGCTTGTGTGGCAGAAAGACATTATTGTCTACCCCTGTCCAAGTCAAGAAAATTAGGGCTTGTGTGGCATAAAAAAACCATTACATGTATTATATACCTCTGTCCAAGTCATGAAAATTAAGGCTTGTGTGTCAGAAAGATATTGTCATCTACCTCTGTCCAAGTCATGAAAATTAAGGCTTGTGTGTCAGAAAGATATTGTCATCTATCCCAGTCCAAGTCATGAAGATTGCGGCTTGTGTGGCAGAAAGACATTATTATCTACCCCTGTCCAAGTCATGAAAATTAAGGCTTGTGTGTCAGAAAGATATTGTCAATTACCCCAGTCCAAGTCATGAAAATTAAGGCTTGTGTGGCAGAAAGACATTATTATCTACCCCTGTCCAAGTCATGAAAATTAAGGCTTGTGTGGCAGAAAGACATTATTGTCTACCCCTGTCCAAGCCAAGAAAATTAGGGCTTGTGTGGCAGAAAGACATTATTGTCTACCCCTGTCCAAGTCAAGAAAATTAAGGCTTGTGTGACAGAAAGACATTATTATCTACCCCTGTCCAAGTCAAGAAAATTAAGGCTTGTGTGGCAGAAAGACATTATTGTCTACCCCTGTGCAAGTCACGAAAATGAGGGCTTGTGTGGCATAAAAAAAAATTACATGTATTATATACCTCTGTCCAAGTCATGAAAATTAAGGCTTGTGTGTCAGAAAGATATTGTCATCTACCCCAGTCCAAGTCATGAAAATTAAGGCTTGTGTGGCAGAAAGACATTATTGTCCACCCCAGTCCAAGTCAAGAAAATTAAGGCTTGTGTTGCTAGAAAGATATTGTCATCTACCCCAGTCCAAGTCAAGAAAATTAAGGCTTGTGTGACAGAAAGACATTATTATCTACCCCTGTCCAAGTCCAGAAAATTAGGGCTTGTGTGGCATAAACAAAACATTACATGTATTATATACCTGTACCACTGTCCAAGTCAAGAAAATTAGGGCTTGTATGGCAGAAAGACATTATTGTCCACCCCAGTCCAAGTCAAGAAAATTAAGGCTTGTGTTGCTAGAAAGATATTGTCATCTACCCCAGTCCAAGTCAAGAAAATTAAGGCTTGTGTGACAGAAAGACATTATTATCTACCCCTGTCCAAGTCCAGAAAATTAGGGCTTGTGTGGCATAAACAAAACATTACATGTATTATATACCTCTGTCCAAGTCATGAAAATTAAGGCTTGTGTGTCAGAAAGATTTTGTCATCTACCCCAGTCCAAGTCAAGAAAATTAAGGCTTGAGTGGCATAAAAACATTACACGTAATATATACCTGTACCACTTTCCATGTCAAGATAATTAGGGCTTGTGTGGCAGAAAGACATTATTGTCTACCCCTGTCCAAGTCAAGAAAATTAAGGCTTGTGTGACAGAAAGACATTATTATCTACCCCTGTCCAAGTCAAGAAAATTAAGGCTTGTGTGGCAGAAAGACATTATTGTCTACCCCTGTCCAAGTCAAGAAAATTAGGGCTTGTGTGGCATAAAAAAAACATTACATGTATTATATACCTCTGTCCAAGTCATGAAAATTAAGGCTTGTGTGTCAGAAAGATATTGTCATCTACCTCTGTCCAAGTCATGAAAATTAAGGCTTGTGTGTCAGAAAGATATTGTCATCTACCCCAGTCCAAGTCATGAAGATTGCGGCTTGTGTGGCAGAAAGACATTATTATCTACCCCTGTCCAAGTCATGAAAATTAAGGCTTGTGTGTCAGAAAGATATTGTCAAATAGTAATACCCCAGTCCAAGTCATGAAAATTAAGGCTTGTGTGGCAGAAAGACATTATTATCTACCCCTGTCCAAGGCATGAAAATTAAGGCTTGTGTGGCAGGAAGACATTATTGTCTACCCCTGTCCAAGTCAAGAAAATTAGGACTTGTGTGGCATAAAAACATTACATGTATTATATACCTGTACCACTGTCCAAGTCAAGAAAATTAGGGCTTGTGTGGCAGAAAGACATTATTGACTACCCCAGTCCAAGTCAAGAAAATTAAGGCTTGTGTTGCTAGAAAGATATTGTCATCTACCCCAGTCCAAGTCAAGAAAATTAAGGCTTGTGTGACAGAAAGACATTATTATCTAACCCTGTCCAAGTCCAGAAAATTAGGGCTTGTGTGGCATAAAAAAAACATTACATGTATTATACACCTCTGTCCAAGTCATGAAAATTAAGGCTTGTGTGTCAGAAAGATTTTGTCATCTACCCCAGTCCAAGTCAAGAAAATTAAGGCTTGTGTGGCAGAAAAACATTATTGTCTACCCCTGTCCAAGTCATGAAAATTAAGGCTTGTGTGGCATAAAAACATTACATGAATTATATACCTGTACCACTGTCCAAGTCAAGAAAATTAGGGCTTGTGTGGCAGAAAGGCATTATTATCTACCCCAGTCCAAGTCAAGAAAATAATGGGCTTGTGTGGCAGAAAGACATTACATGTATTATATACCTCTGTCCAAGTCATGAAAATTAAGGCTTGTGTGGCAGAAAGACATTATTATCTACTCCAGTCCAAGTCAAGAAAATTAAGGCTTGTGTGTCAGAAAGACATTATTATCTTCCCCTGTCCAAGTCAAGAAAATTAAGGCTTGTGTGGCATAAAAAAACATTACATACCTCTGTCCAAGTCAAGAAAATTAGGGCTTGTGTGGCAGAAAGGCATTATTATCTACCCCAGTCCAAGTCAACAAAATTAGGGCTTGTGTAGCAGAAAGACTTTATTATCTTCCCCTGTCCAAGTCAACAAAATTATAGGGCTTGTGTGGCAGAAAGACATTATTGTCTACCCCTGTCCAAGTCAAGAAAATTAGGGCTTGTGTGGCAGAAAGGCATTATTTTCTCCCCCTGTCGAAGTCAAGAAAATTAAGGCTTGTGTGACAGAAAGACATTATTATCTACCCCTGTCCAAGTCAAGAAAATTAGGGCTTGTGTGGCAGAAAGACATTATTGTCTACCCCAGTCCAAGTCAAGAAAATTAAGGCTTGTGTTGCTAGAAAGATATTGTCATCTACCCCAGTCCAAGTCAAGAAAATTAAGGCTTGTGTGACAGAAAGACATTATTATCTACCCCTGTCCAAGTCAAGAAAATTAAGGCTTGTGTGGCAGAAAGACATTATTGTCTACCCCTGTCCAAGTCCAGAAAATTAGGGCTTGTGTGGCATAAAAAAAACATTACATGTATTATATACCTCTGTCCAAGTCATGAAAATTAAGGCTTGTGTGTCAGAAAGATATTGTCATCTACCCCAGTCCAAGTCAAGAAAATTAAGGCTTGTGTGGCAGAAAAACATTATTGTCTACCCCAGTCCAAGTCAAGAAAATTAAGGCTTGTGTGGCATAAAAACATTACATGTAATATATACCTGTACCACTGTCCAAGTCAAGAAAATTAGGGCTTGTGTGGCAGAAAGGCATTATTATCTACCCCAGTCCAAGTCAAGAAAATAATGGGCTTGTGTGGCAGAAAGACATTACATGTATTATATACCTCTGTCCAAGTCATGAAAATTAAGGCTTGTGTGGCAGAAAGACATTATTATCTACTCCAGTCCAAGTCAAGAAAATTAAGGCTTGTGTGTCAGAAAGACATTATTATCTTTCCCTGTCCAAGTCAAGAAAATTAGGGCATGTGTGGCAGAAAGACATTACATGTATTATATACCTCTGTCCAAGTCATGAAAATTAAGGCTTGTGTGGCAGAACGACATTATTGTCTACCCCTGTCCAAGTCAAGAAAATTAGGGCTTGTGTGGCATAAAAAAAACATTACATGTATTATATACCTCTGTCCAAGTCATGAAAATTAAGGCTTGTTTGTCAGAAAGATATTGTCATCTACCTCTGTCCAAGTCATGAAAATTAAGGCTTGTGTGTCAGAAAGATATTGTCATCTACCCCAGTCCAAGTCATGAAAATTAAGGCTTGTGTGGCAGAAAGACATTATTATCTACCCCTGTCCAAGTCATGAAAATTAAGGCTTGTGTGTCAGAAAGATATTGTCAATTACCCCGGTCCAAGTCAAGAAAATTAGGGCTTGTGTGGCAGAAAGACATTATTTTCTCCCCCTGTCCAAGTCAAGAAAATTAAGGCTTGTGTGACAGAAAGACATTATTATCTACCCCTGTCAAAGTCAAGAAAATTAGGGCTTGTGTGGCAGAAAGACATTATTGTCTACCCCAGTCCAAGTCAAGAAAATTAAGGCTTGTGTTGCTAGAAAGATATTGTCATCTACCCAAGTCCAAGTCAAGAAAATAGAGGCTTGTGTGACAGAAAGACATTATTATCTACCCCTGTCCAAGTCAAGAAAATTAAGGCTTGTGTGGCAGAAAGACATTATTGTCTACCCCTGTCCAAGTCACGAAAATTAGGGCTTGTGTGGCATAAAAAAAACATTACATGTATTATATACCTCTGTCCAAGTCATGAAAATTAAGGCTTGTGTGTCAGAAAGATATTGTCATCTACCCTAGTCCAAGTCGAGAAAATTAAGGCTTGTGTGGCAGAAAAACATTATTGTCTACCCCAGTCCAAGTCAAGAAAATTAAGGCTTGTGTGGCATAAAAACATTACATGTAATATATACCTGTACCACTGTCCAAGTCAAGAAAATTAGGGCTTGTGTGGCAGAAAGGCATTATTATCTACCCCAGTCCAAGTCAAGAAAATAATGGGCTTGTGTGGCAGAAAGACATTACATGTATTATATACCTCTGTCCAAGTCATGAAAATTAAGGCTTGTGTGGCAGAAAGACATTATTATCTACTCCAGTCCAAGTCAAGAAAATTAAGGCTTGTGTGTCAGAAAGACATTATTATCTTTCCCTGTCCAAGTCAAGAAAATTAGGGCATGTGTGGCAGAAAGACATTACATGTATTATATACCTCTGTCCAAGTCATGAAAATTAAGGCTTGTGTGGCAGAACGACATTATTGTCTACCCCTGTCCAAGTCAAGAAAATTAAGGCTTGTGTGGCAGAAACACATTATTGTCTACCCCTGTCCAAGTCAAGAAAATTAGGGCTTGTGTGGCAGAAAGACATTACATGTATTATATACCTCTGTCCAAGTCATGAAAATTAAGGCTTGTGTGGCAGAACGACATTATTGTCTACCCCTGTCCAAGTCAAGAAAATTAAGGCTTGTGTGGCAGAAACACATTATTGTCTACCCCTGTCCAAGTCAAGAAAATTAAGGCTTGTGTGTCAGAAAGACATTATTATCTTTCCCTGTCCAAGTCAAGAAAATTAGGGCATGTGTGGCAGAAAGACATTATTGTCTACCCCTGTCCAAGTCAAGAAAATTAAGGCTTGTGTGACAGAAAGACATTATTATCTACCCCTGTCCAAGTCAAGAAAATTAAGGCTTGTGTGGCAGAAAGACATTATTGTCTACCCCTGTCCAAGTCCAGAAAATTAAGGCTTGTTTGTCAGAAAGATATTGTCATCTACCTCTGTCCAAGTCATGAAAATTAAGGCTTGTGTGTCAGAAAGATATTGTCATCTACCCCAGTCCAAGTCATGAAAATTAAGGCTTGTGTGGCAGAAAGACATTATTATCTACCCCTGTCCAAGTCATGAAAATTAAGGCTTGTGTGTCAGAAAGATATTGTCAATTACCCCGGTCCAAGTCAAGAAAATTAGGGCTTGTGTGGCAGAAAGACATTATTTTCTCCCCCTGTCCAAGTCAAGAAAATTAAGGCTTGTGTGACAGAAAGACATTATTATCTACCCCTGTCAAAGTCAAGAAAATTAGGGCTTGTGTGGCAGAAAGACATTATTGTCTACCCCAGTCCAAGTCAAGAAAATTAAGGCTTGTGTTGCTAGAAAGATATTGTCATCTACCCAAGTCCAAGTCAAGAAAATAGAGGCTTGTGTGACAGAAAGACATTATTATCTACCCCTGTCCAAGTCAAGAAAATTAAGGCTTGTGTGGCAGAAAGACATTATTGTCTACCCCTGTCCAAGTCACGAAAATTAGGGCTTGTGTGGCATAAAAAAAACATTACATGTATTATATACCTCTGTCCAAGTCATGAAAATTAAGGCTTGTGTGTCAGAAAGATATTGTCATCTACCCTAGTCCAAGTCGAGAAAATTAAGGCTTGTGTGGCAGAAAAACATTATTGTCTACCCCAGTCCAAGTCAAGAAAATTAAGGCTTGTGTGGCATAAAAACATTACATGTAATATATACCTGTACCACTGTCCAAGTCAAGAAAATTAGGGCTTGTGTGGCAGAAAGGCATTATTATCTACCCCAGTCCAAGTCAAGAAAATAATGGGCTTGTGTGGCAGAAAGACATTACATGTATTATATACCTCTGTCCAAGTCATGAAAATTAAGGCTTGTGTGGCAGAAAGACATTATTATCTACTCCAGTCCAAGTCAAGAAAATTAAGGCTTGTGTGTCAGAAAGACATTATTATCTTTCCCTGTCCAAGTCAAGAAAATTAGGGCATGTGTGGCAGAAAGACATTACATGTATTATATACCTCTGTCCAAGTCATGAAAATTAAGGCTTGTGTGGCAGAACGACATTATTGTCTACCCCTGTCCAAGTCAAGAAAATTAAGGCTTGTGTGGCAGAAACACATTATTGTCTACCCCTGTCCAAGTCAAGAAAATTAGGGCTTGTGTGGCAGAAAGACATTACATGTATTATATACCTCTGTCCAAGTCATGAAAATTAAGGCTTGTGTGGCAGAACGACATTATTGTCTACCCCTGTCCAAGTCAAGAAAATTAAGGCTTGTGTGGCAGAAACACATTATTGTCTACCCCTGTCCAAGTCAAGAAAATTAAGGCTTGTGTGTCAGAAAGACATTATTATCTTTCCCTGTCCAAGTCAAGAAAATTAGGGCATGTGTGGCAGAAAGACATTATTGTCTACCCCTGTCCAAGTCAAGAAAATTAAGGCTTGTGTGACAGAAAGACATTATTATCTACCCCTGTCCAAGTCAAGAAAATTAAGGCTTGTGTGGCAGAAAGACATTATTGTCTACCCCTGTCCAAGTCCAGAAAATTAGGGCTTGTGTGGCATAAAAAAAACATTACATGTATTATATACCTCTGTCCAAGTCATGAAAATTAAGGCTTGTGTGTCAGAAAGATATTGTCATCTACCCCAGTCCAAGTCAAGAAAATTAAGGCTTGTGTGGCAGAAAAACATTATTGTCTACCCCAGTCCAAGTCAAGAAAATTAAGGCTTGTGTGGCATAAAAACATTACATGTAATATATACCTGTACCACTGTCCAAGTCAAGAAAATTAGGGCTTGTGTGGCAGAAAGGCATTATTATCTACCCCAGTCCAAGTCAAGAAAATAATGGGCTTGTGTGGCAGAAAGACATTACATGTATTATATACCTCTGTCCAAGTCATGAAAATTAAGGCTTGTGTGGCAGAAAGACATTATTATCTACTCCAGTCCAAGTCAAGAAAATTAAGGCTTGTGTGTCAGAAAGACATTATTATCTTTCCCTGTCCAAGTCAAGAAAATTAGGGCATGTGTGGCAGAAAGACATTACATGTATTATATACCTCTGTCCAAGTCATGAAAATTAAGGCTTGTGTGGCAGAACGACATTATTGTCTACCCCTGTCCAAGTCAAGAAAATTAGGGCTTGTGTGGCATAAAAAAAACATTACATGTATTATATACCTCTGTCCAAGTCATGAAAATTAAGGCTTGTTTGTCAGAAAGATATTGTCATCTACCTCTGTCCAAGTCATGAAAATTAAGGCTTGTGTGTCAGAAAGATATTGTCATCTACCCCAGTCCAAGTCATGAAAATTAAGGCTTGTGTGGCAGAAAGACATTATTATCTACCCCTGTCCAAGTCATGAAAATTAAGGCTTGTGTGTCAGAAAGATATTGTCAATTACCCCGGTCCAAGTCAAGAAAATTAGGGCTTGTGTGGCAGAAAGACATTATTTTCTCCCCCTGTCCAAGTCAAGAAAATTAAGGCTTGTGTGACAGAAAGACATTATTATCTACCCCTGTCAAAGTCAAGAAAATTAGGGCTTGTGTGGCAGAAAGACATTATTGTCTACCCCAGTCCAAGTCAAGAAAATTAAGGCTTGTGTTGCTAGAAAGATATTGTCATCTACCCAAGTCCAAGTCAAGAAAATAGAGGCTTGTGTGACAGAAAGACATTATTATCTACCCCTGTCCAAGTCAAGAAAATTAAGGCTTGTGTGGCAGAAAGACATTATTGTCTACCCCTGTCCAAGTCACGAAAATTAGGGCTTGTGTGGCATAAAAAAAACATTACATGTATTATATACCTCTGTCCAAGTCATGAAAATTAAGGCTTGTGTGTCAGAAAGATATTGTCATCTACCCCAGTCCAAGTCGAGAAAATTAAGGCTTGTGTGGCAGAAAAACATTATTGTCTACCCCAGTCCAAGTCAAGAAAATTAAGGCTTGTGTGGCATAAAAACATTACATGTAATATATACCTGTACCACTGTCCAAGTCAAGAAAATTAGGGCTTGTGTGGCAGAAAGGCATTATTATCTACCCCAGTCCAAGTCAAGAAAATAATGGGCTTGTGTGGCAGAAAGACATTACATGTATTATATACCTCTGTCCAAGTCATGAAAATTAAGGCTTGTGTGGCAGAAAGACATTATTATCTACTCCAGTCCAAGTCAAGAAAATTAAGGCTTGTGTGTCAGAAAGACATTATTATCTTTCCCTGTCCAAGTCAAGAAAATTAGGGCATGTGTGGCAGAAAGACATTACATGTATTATATACCTCTGTCCAAGTCATGAAAATTAAGGCTTGTGTGGCAGAACGACATTATTGTCTACCCCTGTCCAAGTCAAGAAAATTAAGGCTTGTGTGGCAGAAACACATTATTGTCTACCCCTGTCCAAGTCAAGAAAATTAGGGCTTGTGTGGCAGAAAGACATTACATGTATTATATACCTCTGTCCAAGTCATGAAAATTAAGGCTTGTGTGGCAGAACGACATTATTGTCTACCCCTGTCCAAGTCAAGAAAATTAAGGCTTGTGTGGCAGAAACACATTATTGTCTACCCCTGTCCAAGTCAAGAAAATTAAGGCTTGTGTGTCAGAAAGACATTATTATCTTTCCCTGTCCAAGTCAAGAAAATTAGGGCATGTGTGGCAGAAAGACATTATTGTCTACCCCTGTCCAAGTCAAGAAAATTAAGGCTTGTGTGTCAGAAAGACATTATTATCTTTCCCTGTCCAAGTCAAGAAAATTAGGGCATGTGTAGCAGAAAGACATTACATGTATTATATACCTCTGTCCAAGTCATGAAAATTAAGGCTTGTGTGGCAGAACGACATTATTGTCTACCCCTGTCCAAGTCAAGAAAATTAAGGCTTGTGTGGCAGAAAGACATTATTATCTACTCCAGTCCAAGTCAAGAAAATTAAGGCTTGTGTCAGAAAGACATTATTATCTTTCCCTGTCCAAGTCAAGAAAATTAGGGCATGTGTGGCAGAAAGACATTACATGTATTATATACCTCTGTCCAAGTCATGAAAATTAAGGCTTGTGTGGCAGAACGACATTATTGTCTACCCCTGTCCAAGTCAAGAAAATTAGGGCTTGTGTGGCTGAAACACATTATTATCTACCCCAGTCCAAGTCATGAAAATTAAGGCTTGTGTGGCAGAAAGACATTATTGTCTACCCCTGTCAAAGTCAAGAAAATAGAGGCTTGTGTGGCAGAAAGACATTATTATCTACCCCAGTCCAAGTCAAGAAAATTAGGGCTTGTGTGGCAGAAAGACATTACATGTATTATATACCTCTGTCCAAGTCGTGAAAATTAAGGCTAGTGTGGCAGAACGACATTATTGTCTACCCCTGTCCAATTCAAGAAAATTAAGGCTTGTGTGGCATAAAAAAACATTACATGTATTATATACACTGCACACACAAAACCATCCACCCATGACACACACACACACAGAGCCATACACTGCCTACTACTTTGCTTACAAATACTACACACTAACAAGTCACACACACACACACACACCCAAGTACTGCAGATGAGCATAGTACCTAGCTACCTGGATGTCAACTGTAGATGGCACTATTCTGTTTGGCTACTTGGACACAACCCCTCTCTAAAATTTGGACATTTATTTTGGGCTTTTTTTGGGAGAAACTTTTCTTGTGTGACTAAATCTTAGTTGATTAGAAATGACATGTCAGACATCTTAGACACTGAATATGATAGTTTTCTTGTGTGGCTAGACACACAAGTCTAAAGTGACACACAAGGATATCTCATACGTAAAACTAAACACACAAGCATACCATCGCAAACTCGGACGGACGGACGGACGGACGGACGGACAACCCGAAAACATAATGCCTCCGGCTACTTCGTAACGGAGGCATAAAAAAGGCAATGGTATTTGTATTGAAGGATTTACATCAAAAAGTCCTGCCATCCCATGTATGAAGGTTCTGAACTTGTCATGGACAGGTAGTCGTCTACACAATTGGCATGACTGGTAATATTCTTTCACTGTTGCATTTTTTTTTCAATGTTAGTAATGAGGATTATTACCTTAGGAAATGGCACAAGCGCATCAAATTGGTTTCGAACCCAGGACCTACCAATTCTGAGACAACTGATCTCATGCTAAGCCATCGTGCCTCCTAAATTTTACATACCGTATTTGCCGACGTAATGGCCACATTATTTTTGGAAGAGAAAATATCAAAAAGTCGGGGTGCGGCCTTTGCGGCGAAACAGTAAAAAAAAAAAAAAAATGTAAGTCCAAACCAGCATGAATTTGCACATATGGGACTACGAACGGTAAAATAACTATACCACTATGGTACAGGACATTTCCACACATCTTACCGACAATTTTATCTTGCATTGTTGACATGAAGATGAAAATAAACTTCCAAAAACAACATCTGCCGATAGATCTTGATCTAAGTTCATGCCAATGCATTGCAAAAGTAAAAGGGCCCGTTTAACGGAGCTGCCGCGAAGCATCCAGCACGCAAAGTCGCCATTTTCATTCCATTTCAATGTATACATCAGAGAAAACTGCAGGGTATGGCATCAGTGTGGGATGGCCGAGCGGTCTAAGGCGGTAATTTTTTTTCCAAATTTTTTTTCCAAACTTTTTTCAAAATCGGGGGTGCGGCCTATGCGGCGCTGCGGCCTTATCGCCGGCAAATACGGTAATCAACCGTTGCCAATCACTTCCAGTCAGATTCTTTCACAAGATTCCATGACCAGACAAAAAAATTATGTTAAAAAATAGCATAATTTCAAAAAAGCATTATAGCTACCTGTATCTATCGACTGGGATGAGTTTGCTCTGCGTGTCATACTGACGACATTTCCTGATTGATCTCAAGACTCTCTCCTCCATATCGGGCATCTCAAGACGAGACGCGAGCTCCTGTATCCTCTCTGGAAGCTAGAAAAATAAAGAAAATGGGCAGATGAAGGTCATTTGTTAATAAATTGTAAAACCCATCGAGATAAATTCTGGATTTGTGCTCATGAAAGTTATGTAATCATTGTTCATTATACAAATTATACGCAGTGTTAATGTGATCGTTTATGAGAGTTAGTTTATCTGACAAAAAGGAGTATTCTGACTTACGTCATGGGCTGAAATAGCGCCATCTACGCTTTCCTAATTCCGACATAGCAGTAGCAACGAATTGGATGTTCGCACCGAAATCTTGTCCTAAATTACACCTGTTATTGATACGAAGCCAACCCGTTTGCAACAATAAGGAGGCAAGAAGGTTCGTTAATTCGATATATTAATGTATAACGAGTATAAATAGTATAAATAATGAGAAATGATGATATGAATGTAATCTAATATGCTTAAGTGATAATGAATGGTGTGTGTAGTATTAGTGTATGCACGGACACGTATGATACCGTATACGGCTGTAGGGGACGTTATATATATTCAAATTAGATGCACGTAAAACAGGTATACGATATATACGATATAGAGTGTAAGCTAGGGTGCTACGTAAGGCAATGTTAATTGTATGCACGTAAATAGGTATACGATATTAACGATACGAATGACGTGTCCGCTATAAGAAGGACGCAGTCATTGATATGCGTTATGCTAATAAGTCTTTGTGATTCAAACTATCTACCACGAATATTGGTCACGTGACTTGAGTGAAGGTATTGTTTATAGATAATTGCATATACACAAATGATAAGAGACAAAGAGAAGAAATTCATTTGTTATTAATCACTGCATTTAATAGGCGAACTGATGATATTATTTATACACATGTATTCGAAAATGCCTGTATGAACAATTACTTATAATCTGTTCTTTTTCTTTATCATGTTTTGTTCATACAGTTTTCACGGAGCAAGTGTGATGGAATTAGTTGACATAGAATAAATTAGCAAGTCAACCCTACTACGACTTTTCATTGACTGTTTCTTCAGTGAAAACTTCACTTCACTACGACTTGCAACCTGCGATGACGTCGTGATTCAGATTACGTGATTTGGTACAAGATGTCGGAAGTGGACATGATGGGGGACAAGGAGAAGGAAAACCCTGTTGCTGAAGCTGTGGACACAAGGTCAAAGCGAGAAGTCAAACTCACTGAGAAAGGTCTGCAGTATCAAGCTGAAACAAAAGGGAAGGAATTTAAGAGATCCATTAGTGCTTGGCGTAGAGCGTCGAATAAGTTAAGAGCTACCTTGAGCGACATCAGTGATGTCAAAGTTATTCGACAAGGTAGGGACGCTCTGCAGCAGGTGATGGACAACGCCATATCCGCTCAAGAAGACCTTCAGATTCTATTGGAGTTGGCAGGAATCGACGATGACAGCCATGAAAGGCTCGACAACATCGAACAAGAACACTCAGAGCTGATGAAAGGAGTACAAGAACACCTCCTCGAACAAGAATCGTCAAGAAAATCTAAAGTTTCATCGAAAAGACTATCATCCTGTCAAAAATGGGTGAATGAATGCTCGTTTGAAAGCCAGGATGATGTGCCGACTAAAGATGTGCCGACCAAAGATGTGCCAACTGAAGATGTTCCGACTACAGAATTGCCGACTAAAGAACCCTTGTTAAATTTGCTGACTCAGCTACAGATTGGTCGCTTGCCACTGCCAGAACCAGATATCTTTTCTGGGGATCCACTGCAATACCCTAGTTGGAAACAGGCCTACGACATCTTAATGGAACATCAAGGTATTCCTGCAAGGGATCGATTCTTCTACTTAAAGAAGTATCTACGTGGCCCACCTCTCGAACTCGTGCAAGGATTTTCTCTGATACACAATGATATGGCATACAATCGAGCTACGAGTGAACTAGAACAGAGATATGGTGATCCATTCATCATTTCGAATGCATTTCGTGACCGACTGGATAACTGGCCAAAGATACCTACAAAGGATTCCAGAGGACTGCGTAGATTCTCTGATTACCTACGACAATGCCAAACAGCAATAGAAAAGATCGGCAACCTCCGACAGTTAGATGACGAACGTGAGAATAGGAAACTCCTATCCAAACTTCCCGATTGGCTTGTTACTAAATGGAGCCGACGAGTCTATGAGCATAGGAGGTCACATGGTACATTTCCTTCATTCGGTACCTTCTCATCATTCATTGAGGAAGAGAGTAACATTGCATGTGACCCAATCACGTCCATTGGTAGCCTGAAGGAGGACAAACCGAAACAGGACAGAGGAAAATCCATGAGAGCGTTAACTACGAGAACCAGCTCCATCCAAGATGAGACAAAGAGGCCAGAACGGAAATCATTCTGTATATTCTGTAGAAATCATCATCACCTTGAGGATTGTCAAGCCTTTGTCAATCAGCCTATGTCCGAGAGGAAGAAGTTCATAAGAGAAAAGGGCTTGTGTTACGGGTGTCTCAAGAGAGGTCATCTGACCAAAAAATGTCGAGTGAGAAGCACATGCAGAGAGTGCAACAAGCGTCATCCTACGCCACTACACTTTGACAGAAGACCTTCAGAAGAAAGGGAAAGGACATCGAACCAGGAAGAAATACAATCTTCAAATTCACATACACTTGTTAATTCTAACGCCACAAGTTATGTGAAAAGCGCGGCAATCGTGCCAGTCTGGCTGTCTCATGAGAATATGAAGGAAGAGAGGCTCGTATACGCACTATTAGATACTCAATCGGATACCACCTTCATATTGAATTCTACAAAGGATGCCTTAGGACTTCATGGACTGAGGGTCAACCTTCTTCTGTCTACAATGTCGACCAAGAACGAAAGGATTCCAAGTGAGAAGATTAAAGGACTCACAGCTCGAGCCTTTAACAGTGAAAAGGTGATACACCTTCCAGCTGCATACACTAGAGACATAATGCCAGCCAACAGAGAACACATCCCCACTCCTGAAGTAGCTCGCTCTTTCCCACATTTGGTTCCAATTGCTGACCAACTTCTGCCTCTGAAGCACTGTGAAATAGGATTGTTGATCGGCTATGATTGTGGAAGAGCTCTGACTCCTCGAGATGTGATTCCCTCCCAAGACGATGACGGTCCATTTGGAATGAAAACTGACTTGGGATGGAGCATAGTGGGTGTTACAAGTCAAGATGAACAGCACTACAACCCCGATGATCACGTTGGCCACAGTCATCGCTTGACAGCACGTGAAATACCCGCTGAACTAGCTGAAAGAGACATGTCCATCAAGAAGAGAGTAACGTTCACTCACAACGTTACAATCAAAGAAGAGATCAGCCCTTCGTCTGTGCTGAAGCTGATGGAAAGAGATTTCTCAGAGAGCAGAAGTGAGGTACCATTTTCGCAACATGATACAAGATTTATGAGAATCATGTCGGAGAATGTCCATATCACAGATGATGGTCATTACGAGACTCCTCTTCCCTTTAAAGAAGATGTCGTCAACCTTCCCAACAACAGATTCATGGCGGAAAGGAGATTGAGTCATCTAAAGAGAAAGTTTCAAAGAGACTCTGAGTATCATCAGAAATACTCGGAAAAGATGGATGCTCTCTTGGAGAAAGGATATGCTGAAAGTGTACCAGAATATGACAAGCAGAACGGCCAAGCATGGTACATTCCCCATCATGGGGTAGTACAACCCAACAAGTTACGAGTTGTGTTTGATTGCAGTGCAGAATTTGGAAAGGAATCTCTCAACAAGCAGCTTCTTTCTGGACCAGATCTGACTAACACACTAGTGGGAGTACTTTGCAGGTTCAGACTGGAACCAATCGCATTTTGTTGCGATATACGTGAGATGTTCTACCAATTCAAGGTGAAGGAAGATCATAGGAAATACCTACGGTATTTGTGGTGGAAGGATGGAGACTTTCTGCAACAGCCCCATGAGCTAAGAATGACTGTCCATTTGTTTGGGGCGACGTCGTCTCCAGGATGCTCAAACTTTTGTTTGAAACAGATTGCCAGCGACCATGCTATTGAATTTGGAGAGGATGTAAAGAACTTTGTACATCATAACTTCTACGTGGACGATGGGCTAATATCTGTTCCTACCAAAGAAGAGGCCAAGAATCTGATCTCGAGAACCAGAGAGATGTGCAAGAAAGGAGGCCTCCACTTGCACAAATTCATCTCAAACACCCAAGAAGTGCTGGAAACAGTTCCGGAAGAGGATAGAGCAAAGGGCACTACCAAGACTAATCTCCTACAGGATAAGCTTCCTTTGCAGAAGGCACTTGGGGTGCAATGGTGTGTGGAATCTGACACGTTCCAATTCAGAGTCACACTCGATGACAGACCTCTAACCAGGCGCGGAATACTGTCAACCGTGATGTCGATCTATGACCCTATGGGATTACTAGCCCCGATTGTCTTACCTGGTAAGCAGATTCTGCAAGAGCTGTGTAAGATGTCTGCTGATTGGGACGACCCCCTGCCAGATCATCTCAGAGAAAGATGGGAGAAATGGACAACTGATCTGCATAATCTTGACTCCCTATCAATACAGAGATGCTACAAACCTGCAGACTTCGGTGAGGTTACGACCATGCAGATGCACCACTTCTCCGATGCTAGTTCCGAGGGATACGGCCAATGCTCATACATGAGAATTAAGAATGGAGAGGGAAGAGTCCACTGTATCCTGGTGATGGCAAAGTCCAGGATTGCCCCGCTCAAGGCAGTAACAATACCCCGTTTGGAACTATCAGCTGCCGTTGTTTCCATTAGGGTGAGCACATTTCTTCAGCGAGAGTTAGCCTTGGAGGACATTGAGCATATCTACTGGACAGACAGCAATGTGGTACTTGGATACATAAACAATGAATCGAAGCGGTTCCATGTGTTCGTAGCAAATAGGATCTGTGAGATCAGACAACACTCAGAATCATCGCAGTGGAAGCACGTTCGAACACAGGACAATCCAGCAGATGGAGCTTCCAGAGGGTTTACCGTTGACCAACTCATCACTTCGAACTGGTTCACTGGCCCAGATTTTCTATGGGAAGAGACGGTTCCTCGCGCTGATGATCAGGAGGAATTCGAGGTTTCACCAGGTGACCCCGAGGTGAAGAAGTCTATGGTGAACGCGACTGTAATGGGTGACTCCAAGTTTGATCTGAGTCGCCTAGACCGATTCCCGACATGGTATAGAGCAAAGAGGGCGATGGCTTATTGTCTGCTGTTCATCACAAGACTGAAACAACGTTGTCAAAGAAAACGTACAAGACAGGCAAATGATGACTCAACTTCCCAAGGCAAAGTCTCGGTGCAGAATCTACAACAGGCAGAAACTGAGATACTGAGACACGTCCAGAGTGAAGCCTTTGGGGAAGAAATAGAAATCCTGAAGTCAATCCAGAGGAAACAGGATCTGAATGACAGGCAGAGAAGACGTCAAATAAAGAAAGAAAGTCGTCTCCATGGACTTGACACTTTCCTGGATAAAAAGGGAATTCTAAGAGTTGGAGGAAGAATTCGAAGGGGAGACGACTCATATGACAGAAAGCATCCCCTGATTCTCCCACAAAGAAGCCACGTAACGGACCTTGTGATACGTCACTGTCATGAGTTGACTGCTCATCAAGGAAGAGGCATGACATTGAACCAGATAAGAGAGAATGGATTTTGGGTTCTTGGAAGCAGTAATCGAGTGGCCAATTTCATACGAAAATGTGTCATATGCAATAGGCTACGTAGTCCCGCACAAATACAGAAGATGTCTGATCTACCGTCTGACCGTGTGTTACCTGCAGCACCTTTCACTTACTGTGGCATCGACTGCTTTGGCCCATGGGTGATAAAGGAAGGTAGAAAGGAGATGAAGCGATATGGACTCCTCTTCACATGCATGCCTTCGAGAGCCGTGCATATTGAGACACTCAATAGTCTGACTACAGACTCATTCATTCAGGGATATCGTCGCTTTGCTGCTCTGAGGGGTCCAATACGTCAACTGAGATGCGACAGGGGAACGAACTTCGTTGGCGCAGAAGCAGAGTTAAGGAAAGCGTGGTCAGAAATGAATCACGAACATGTCAAAGGCACTCTAATGAAAGAAGGATGTGACTACGTACAGTTCACTTTCAACGTCCCCGCGGCAAGCCATATGGGTGGAGTATGGGAGCGCCAGATAAGATCTGCCAGGAGAGTGCTTGAAACTTTGCTGTATCAATCGAGTAGACAACTCAATGATGAATCACTGAGAACACTGATGTATGAAGCGGCTGCAATTGTCAATAGCAGGCCGCTGACTGTGACTGACCTGAACGACCCAACATATTTGGCTCCTCTTACGCCAAATCATCTCATAACCATGAAGTCGAAAGTCTTACTTCCTCCACCAGGCAATTTTCAGGACACTGATTTGTACTCCAGAAAGCGTTGGAGGAGGGTACAACATCTGATCAACGAGTTCTGGGATCGTTGGAGAAAGGAGTTTCTCCAGAACTTACAGACACGCCAGAAATGGACTCGGCCCCGACGGGATGCTAAGATTGGGGATATCGTCATCATGAAAGACGAGAACTTGCCACGAAATCAATGGTCCCTAGCAAGGATAAGCGAGGTCTTTCCTTCTACCGATGGACTCATTCGTAAAGTGAAGCTCGTAAAGGGTGACTCCGAACTTGACGACAGCGGTAAGCGTAAAGGACCTGTGAAAGAACTAGAGCGTCCGATACACAAACTGGTTTTGCTGCTTCCGCGTGAAGACCAGGACGGATTCCCGACCAAGGAGCCTTGAATACTGTAAGGTAATTAATATCCCTCACAAATAGGTTTTGATAGATTTAAGTAAATATAGAAGTCTGAACATAAGACTATCCAAAATTCGAATTACCCGCAAAATCTGAAAGTCTAGAATAAGACTAGTCAAATAATCTAATTGAAGTTTTAGAACCAAGAATATCTGTAATTGGTCTGTAACAAAGACTATGCTGGAACTGTAACTACAGACGCACATCAGCTGAAATGAAGTCTAATTGAACTGAGTAAACTCTTGAACTAATTGATCTGATTGAACAACAACAAGAACTCTTTTTGTGGATTGACGACATTTCCGAATGAGCTGTAATGACCTTTATTGCTGTTTGTTTTTTGTTCTCTGTTTGAAAAAATGTAATCTTATCAAATTGGAAGATCGAGCATATGACAACTATATTTGTAGAAAACGGAAATTAAGTTGATATACCTCATTTTATCGCATTAATTACCTTGCAAAAAATTACAATGTGATTGCACTTATAAGAATGTATTTAAAGGGTATTTCAGTTCAATTTCATCATTATGCTTGTATGTATTGTATACATGAATGAGCATTAGATGTGAACCTGAATTGAAACCCCCCTTTTGCAACGTAAATTCATGCAGAGTATTTGAACTGAGAGTTGATCCAGGTTATTTTCTCGATTTCTAAATCCAGTACTTGCAAATACAGCTAATTGCTAGTCATAAATGGTGAGTTGCAAGGTCTGAGTGTTTGAGACTCGCGGTTAAATTTAATTTAACTCAGATGCTGTAATAAGATACTTGGTACAAGCTCTGTACTAGAGATGAAGTAATCTCACGATACAATTTGAACTGTAAATCTTGAATAAAGATTTGTTTTCCTGCATGCGCAATTGATCATGTACGTTTCAAGATAAGTAGAAATTGAAATTTTGAGATGTAGATCTATATGTATACATATATTGATATATTTTGAACTATTAATGTTGATAAGGAACAAATAATCCAAGTCATTTCTATGAAGCTAAAAAGGGGTAAATTAATTATTAATTTAAAGGAGCCATGTTAATGTGATCGTTTATGAGAGTTAGTTTATCTGACAAAAAGGAGTATTCTGACTTACGTCATGGGCTGAAATAGCGCCATCTACGCTTTCCTAATTCCGACATAGCAGTAGCAACGAATTGGATGTTCGCACCGAAATCTTGTCCTAAATTACACCTGTTATTGATACGAAGCCAACCCGTTTGCAACAATAAGGAGGCAAGAAGGTTCGTTAATTCGATATATTAATGTATAACGAGTATAAATAGTATAAATAATGAGAAATGATGATATGAATGTAATCTAATATGCTTAAGTGATAATGAATGGTGTGTGTAGTATTAGTGTATGCACGGACACGTATGATACCGTATACGGCTGTAGGGGACGTTATATATATGCAAATTAGATGCACGTAAAACAGGTATACGATATATACGATATAGAGTGTAAGCTAGGGTGCTACGTAAGGCAATGTTAATTGTATGCACGTAAATAGGTATACGATATTAACGATACGAATGACGTGTCCGCTATAAGAAGGACGCAGTCATTGATATGCGTTATGCTAATAAGTCTTTGTGATTCAAACTATCTACCACGAATATTGGTCACGTGACTTGAGTGAAGGTATTGTTTATAGATAATTGCATATACACAAATGATAAGAGACAAAGAGAAGAAATTCATTTGTTATTAATCACTGCATTTAATAGGCGAACTGATGATATTATTTATACACATGTATTCGAAAATGCCTGTATGAACAATTACTTATAATCTGTTCTTTTTCTTTATCATGTTTTGTTCATACAGTTTTCACGGAGCAAGTGTGATGGAATTAGTTGACATAGAATAAATTAGCAAGTCAACCCTACTACGACTTTTCATTGACTGTTTCTTCACGCAGCAATGAAGGCATTAGAAAGAATTACCCATACAAGGTACATTTGGAACAGTTTAACACGCCAGAGGCGATAGCCCAGGTTATTTGGACTGTTTTGAAGGTACTGAGTGTTGGTAATTTTACTAATGCCCGAACAAAATGATGTGTATTATTTGTTTTAGAAGATTATTTTTTATTTGTTTTATAAAATGATGTTTTATAACATGATTTTACTAATGACCGGTCATTCTCCAAATGACGCATTAGGCAAAATAAATGCCTGGTGACGTGTACGCTCTCAACCAATCATTTGATTAGGATCCATGTCATCATCTTATAATAATTGATAGTCATCGATGGCTCATTCCCTGATACACAGGTGAAAGTCTTCTCACAAATTGTATTCGTGAAGCACCTTCATCACTTATTCTAAAATACACGAAGTAGGATGTCTCCATGTGTATAAGATCTGTGGATATTGGTGGGTCAAAGCTAATTACGAACTGGTCTATCGTAGATACAGAACGGGCATAAGCATAAAAAGGTCATGTGGGAATAGACTAATTGGGTATTAGACGAACACGTTGTAGACCAAATGGGAATTCACCACTCATTTTATACCTGTCCCTCTCCCATGAGTTTGCTCTTGGTCAGCCACAGGGCCTGGTTCACACCTTCCTCTAGCCGACACCGATGGTTGAAGATGTAGGTCTTCTCCTCGTGGTAGTGAGGGTTGTCCTCGTTCATGTGAACACGGTTCATGTACCTGGGATGGAAGTCTGCTATCTTCTCCCTGGAAAGGATGAAAGAAAATGTTTCTTATCCCATTGAAGACTGTTACACTTTGATATAAAGTGCCTCTTAAATATGTTTTAACAGGTCGAATCAATACCTCACCCTGTCAAAAAGTATATATATTATCGTGGTAGTGTAAGTTGTCTTTATTTACAGCAACACGATTCAGTAATCGAGGATGATAGTCTGCTATATTCTCCCTGGAAAGGATGAAAATAAATGCCTTTTTGACAGACTAAAGATTATTTTAAATAGGTTTTAAAGGGATCCAATGGATTACCCCTTGTAAGTGTTATGTGTTTTCTCATCATGGTAGCATTGGTCAAATTCAATCAAAGAAATACGACTCAAATACCTGGGATGACAGTCTGCTACCTTCATCCTGAATATAAGGAAAGGAAATAGTAATCTTTTTTTTAAAGGGGAACTAATACAACATGCATAAATGGGGATACACTGATGACACAGACACCGACTGCAAGTGTGGAACATCCATGCAATCTAAGTCCGCACTTATTAAGATGCCCACTCCTAGATGACCAATGCTGCCTGGAAGACCTAGTGGCAGCTAATGAGAAGGCTCTTCAGTGTGCAAGAGCCTGGCAGAACATTTGAGCACAGATGATGAAACGTAAGAAGAAGAAATATTTTTTAGAAGATATAGCATCATCCTGCACTGAGATAATTAAATGGTTCACAATTGAGCATGAAGGAAATCTAATCATAATAATCCAATCTCTGCTAGTTTCTCCCTGAACAGGAGCCTGCAGGTTAACATGTCATTCCGATGCAGAACATGTCTCATTGTTCCTTGAGACTTACTTTGTTGGTATGTTGTAGGGGCTTGGTAGATCTAACGTCTCATAAATCTTTCTCGCTGTCGTCTTCCTCTGCTCCTTGCCCCTCTCACGGATCTGCCTTTTCTTCTCCGGCCGATAACCCCGCACAAGAATCCATTTCTGGCCTGGAAGGATGAGGGGACCTGTCAGGAGTCTACTACCAGCTAGGCTGCTAGACTTGAGAAAAAGCCTAGTGGTCATGCTGGATGGCATGGTGTGATGTACAGTAGCGCTGCAAAGAAAAATCAAGCAATAATTAAGGTCAAAACTTCTCTTTAGAAAACCAGACCAGCCTACACTGTACAGTAAATTGTGAGTAAATTCAAGATCTAATAAATCCATTTTTAATTTTCTGTTTTGTGTTGTTTTAAAGGTACTATGTCCCATTTGCAGGCCAAAAAAATGAAAAATTTAAATTCCAACTGCATTTGAAAGATAATACTTATTTAGAATTTCCCTAAAAAAGGCGGGGCTTGAAAATGTCTTCAAGTGGGAAAATAATGACTATTAGTTGTCAAATCGACTTTAGGGCTATAGAGCCCAAAAGTAATAGTCTTGATTTTCAGACAATAAATCGAATGGTCATACGTTTTATGCTGCGCAAAGATTCAATCAGTTTAATACTTTAATCTTGGCCATCACAAGTAGTGGGTTATTGATGTAGACAAATGCTCATGTACCCTTTACAACTATTTTCATGTATGTTATTACCAAAGAAGAAAAAAGCCAGTCAGTCACTCAATAGTGTCTGACAGTGAAGTCTAGCAAGTAAACGGGTTTCCTTGCATAATTTGAATATGAGGACACTGCTAACGTTTAAATTTCACAGATAGGACATACATGACATATTCATAATTCCTGCAAAGTTCTACAGAATTTGAGGTTGGCTGCAAAAGGGACATAGTACCTTTAACTTTGTCCGTTAAAGAAGTCCGTTAAAGAATAAAGGTACATTTTAACATCCTGATACAGTCCTCTGTTCATCTGTTTTTCTTTAAAAATGAAAATTGATACTGAAACAGCAACTCCTTGACCCTAATTTTTCAAGATCTTTCTTTTGTTCAATCTTAACAGTCAAAATGGACTTCCATGATTTTAGTTAAAAGGGAAAATAACTGGAATAAAAGAGTTCTAAAGTTTGATTCTGTCTTAAGTTTTAAAATGGAATCCAATTTTAAAAAACTTGGCTTGAACATTGCAGCCACATTTCAAGTTAAGAAGTGGCTGCTCACCATGGCAGTGCCTAGGCTTTATTTAGTTTCAGTATTTTAAAAAGTAAAGTACAGTAAAGGAGGGGGTTTTCGGCCACTTAAGACAAAATCCTATTTTTTGGACCCTTTACTTCCTATTTATTATCATTTCTTGTTCAAATCATGAAGCAAATATTATTTTTTTTTTTTTTTAAAGAATCCCAGAAAAAAATCACGAATTGCCATGACAATATTCATTTCAATTTTCACTGTTTCGGAGTCAGTTATCGGCATAGCAAACCAGTTTTCGGCCGCATGTACAAAGTCAATAGGAAGCGCGCTCGCCCCATGCATTTCCGCGCTGATCTATAGTACTAGCGGGCGGAGCAGGTATCCCACGACGGAGCTCCCCGGAGCTCGCCATGCCGAAAACTAGTACTGCGGTGATCGGATATTGGAATCTGAATTAGACAGAGATATCGTGTGTGCGTTGCGGTGTCCGGCTGCATTGATTTAATTAATACATGCGGTGAGATACTTTTGAGCTTGCGACTAGCACAAAATCGGGCTATTAATCTGAAAAATGCATGAAATAAAACTCATTTTATGGTACCCAAATTTCTTACAGACACGCGTAAGATACTCAATTTTTCAGATTCGGGTAGCGGGACCGCCGATTACATCGCTAAAATGTGATATTTTAGGATATATTTTTCATTGCAAATGTGGTTCTTCAGTGACTCTGGCATGGTATGGTATGTGTGGGATATGTGATATGATATTATGCGATGTATTGGAAAGGGATTTTACCATGCATCCAACCAATCGGCCGAAAACTCTAAATTGAAGGAATGAAAACGCAATGCCGCCAACAATCAACATGAAAGTTGAAACATGCCAACAACTTAGAATTTAGCACCAGCAATCAACATTAACAAGCAGACCTAGATCTAGATCTACAAGCATACACTGTAAATGAGCACCCAAGTGCAATTCATCAGTATTCCATCTTTACTTATGGATCCTGCTGGGTATCGACGTACAAGAAGTCGAGAGCAAGTTACAAGCCGGTCGGCCGCCTGACCGACCGGCGCGGCGAGGGAGTCTCGGCATGAAACGTTCACTAAGCTACACTGACCCAATTTTCAATAGATGGGACACAAAAGGCTTTAGTTTGCTGATTTTCATTGCACTACTCACATAATCTACAGAACACTGCATGCATAATATGCCATAGCATTTGCATACGATACATTATTAATACAATCATACGTTTATTCATAAAAAGTAATGAAATTGGACTCTTACATGTACTGGCGATCTCGATCCTCAGCCAAAATCTTTACCCACGTTCCGGCTGATGTACC
Organism: Strongylocentrotus purpuratus; assembly: GCF_000002235.5. Taxonomy (NCBI): domain Eukaryota; kingdom Metazoa; phylum Echinodermata; class Echinoidea; order Camarodonta; family Strongylocentrotidae; genus Strongylocentrotus; species Strongylocentrotus purpuratus. The sequence continues at coordinate 33,422,857 of NW_022145594.1, forward strand.
CTAAAATCGAAAATCGAAAAAGAAAAAAAAGGAGAAGAATAGGAACGATCGGTAAAAGAAGAGAAAGAAGAAGAAGAAGAAGAAGAAGAAGAAGAAGAAGAAGAAGAAGAAGAAGAAGAAGAAGAAGAAGAAGAAGAAGAAGAAGAAGAAGAAGAAGAAGAAGAAGAAGAAGAAGAAGAAGAAGAAGAAGAAGAAGAAGAAGAAGAAGAAGAAGAAGAAGAAGAAGAAGGAGAAGGAGAAGAAGAAGAAGAAGAAGAAGAAGAAGGAAAAGAAGAAGGAGGACGAGGAGGAAGAGAAAGAGGAAGAAAAGAAGATGAAGGTTATTTTGTAAATGCCCCTTTTCCTTCTCTCTCCCTATCCCCGCCCTCTCCCTCTCTCTAAATTGTCATGTATTCTAAAAATGCATTATATTAATAATATAATCATATCACAGCAGTCAGATAGCATAGAGCGGGTACAGCGTCGATCACTCAGGATGATATCATACCCTGATCAACCAGCACTATGAGGAACTCCTGAGCAGCTTCGGCATTCCCTCCCTTGCCAGGCGAAGGAGTGACTTACTTACCAACTTTGCCAAATCAATCCTTGTCTCCTCGCGACACCGTGATTTGCTTCCGGCTGAACGACAGCATCTCTCGCGAGGTGGACTTAGGAATTCTAACCACCTACACATTCCTTATGCAAGAACTGAACGATATAGAAAATCAAGTGTCCCCGCACTTGTCAAACTGGTCAATGCTCAGTTGTAGATCATCTATAGTAATGTGTCATACTTGTTTTTCTTCTCTTTTTTTAATAATATTGGAGTTATTGTTGTGTTACTTTGTTTAATTGAACTCAAGATCGATCCGAAATTCAAAATTCCGTGCACATTTATTGAGTGCTCTTCATTTTTCTTATAAAGTTGTTCTTAAACCACCGCGTATAATTCTGCTGCAATAACATAATTGTAACTCAACTCCAATTTAAAATTGAATGTGGAAACTCAACAATTATGAGAATTTGTGTATGCTCATGGGCACTATACATCACTTTTAATTTTATATGAAATGCTTTAATGATATATTCTTAATGTAATAATTCTATTCAACATAATTTGACCTTACCTGTCACACAACAGATACACCTGCATGTATATTTTTTCAGTCTATGGATCTCATGTTAACAATTGCAATATAATAATTTCCTCTCTCTCTCTCTCTCCCTCTCTCTCTCTCTCTCTCCTCACTCTCTCTCTCTCTCTCTCTCTCTCTCTCTCTCTCTCTCTATATATATATATATATTTAATAATTGTTTAATTTAAAGATTATTTGTACTTGCAATAACTGGTTCAACATTTATTATCATCCATCTATTATCATTTATTTATATATGTATATAACTTTAGGTATGAACAATAATTTTAACTTTATCTTTCATCATTTTTATTATACATTTATATGATTATTCCTGTTTGTATGCCCATTTTATGTAAACATTGCATTATTGGTCACTGGAATACTGCATTGTACATTATATTGATATTAATAAAAACCGAAATTGAATTGAAAAAAATTGAATTGAATTAAATATACCTTAAATCGAAGCTTGCACCTCACCGATACGCAGGTTAGCTCTAGATAATGCCCTACGGCTGATTAGCAGGCACATAGCCACGGGTCGGGGGGGGGGGGCACGTGCCCCTCAAATTTTTTTCCAAGATTGGTTGAACTTTTTTAGACCCCTCCCAGGACGTCGATCAATTACATGTATGTGCCTTCCCCCCCCCCCCCCCCACATCACACTCTGGCTACGGCCCTGCTGATTAGAGATAATGCACTCGAGTCTTTTTAACGAGTTCATTTGCGAAAAACGGGCTTATATTATAGACGACTGGCAGAAATGGGACTAACAATAAGCTAATAATGCATTATTTGGTTGGTAAAATATGAGAATCTCAAATGGGAAAATTAGTCGGTGCCTGTCCCATTTTGTATCATATTACAATTTTCCCGGGTCTGATTAGCTTTTTTCGTGACTGTTTAAAGGAGAACTGTAATTGTTCTGAGAGATCATTCTTGCCCATCAATCTTCAAGATCTCCCACCAAAGTGTATGAGAAAGGCATGAAGCAAGAATAAAATAAGTTTCTCAGCAAGACATGGGCATCGCCATTTTCTTGATTGCATGACGTAGGCCTACTAAATTTATGGATGCTTCCTTCCCAAGTGTTGTTGTCAAAGCATTTCATTCACCTGCTATGCAAATTGCATAAATAAGTTGGTGCTGATCTCGAGGGCGTAGGTGTCGCATAAAATGAATAGATTTTTCAAACGCTATGTTTATGTAATTTTAAAAATAATTAGAGTTACAATTTGTAATGTTACCCTATTATACATTTTCACCAAATGTAGTTTTTTCCTTCTCAGTTGTGATTTTCCTTTATTGAAAAGTAAAACTTTTGTTATGAAAGTCTTAGCTTGCCGCAACATGTACATCTCCGCTTGGTACATAACTTTTTCAAGAAAATGGCTGCGCCCATGTCATGCTAAATAAAAGGCATTAATCTTTATTTATATATCTCTTGTACACGTTCGTAAGATTCATTGTATATCAAAAGGCAGGAATTCATCTCGTTTTTTTCAGAATACCTACATTTAGGCCTAAAATGCCTTTGGGTGCCAAAACATGGGTCGGTCGGTCGGATTTTTTTTTTTTTTTTAACTTTTTTTTGTCGCCCTCTTTGGGCCGATATTTTTCAGATTTTAATGTTTTTTTGTTTCTTTTTTTTTTTCCCGCCCTCTTTTGGCTGATATTTCTCAGTTTTTAATGCTTTGATCCATTGATGTCCATTGATATCTTTTCCCCTCATAATCATCCATTGTGTGCACAAGTGAGAATTTTGGAACAATTTGATTTTATGCATTTATATCCCATCTAAAAAAAAAAAAATACATATTTTTGTATTCATTAATTAAAAAAAAAAAAAAAAAAAAAAAAAAAACGGTTTAAAAAAAAAGCTTTTTTAAAATGCCGGCCGTAGATTTTCAGATTTTTGGGTCGGTCGCAAAGGGCAATACAACAAGTTTTTATTTTAGGCCTTATTCTTGGGGTTAGATTTCCTTTAAGGATACTATGTCCCTTTTGCAGCCAACATCATATTCTGTAGAACTTTGCAGGAATTATGAATATGTCATGATGTCCTATCTGTGAAATTTTAACGTTAGCAGTGTCCTAATATTTAAATTATGCAGGGAAACCCGTTTACTTGATAGACTTCACTGTCAGACACTATTGAGTCACTACTGGCCTTTTTTCTTCTTTGGTAATAACATACATACAATGAGCTGTAAAGGATTTGTCTACATCAATAACCCACTTTTTGTAATGGCCAAAATTAAACTGACTGAATCTTTGCGCAGCATAAAACGTACGACCATTCGGTACAATGGTCTGAAAATCAGACTATTACTTACTGGCTCTATAGCTCTAGAGTCGATTCGACAACCAATAGTCGTTATTTTCCCACTTAAAGACATTTTCAAACTCCTTTTTTTTTAGGGAAGTTCTAAATTAGTATTATCTTTCAAATGTCGTTGGAATTTAACCTTTTCATTTTTATTTCTTTGGCCTACAAATGGGACAAATTTTACTATCAAAAAAGGGTCAACCTTAAAGATAAAGACCAGTTCTGGTCATGCGATTGCATTGTGAAAAAAACATTGTGGAATCGATCAGAAAAGGTTGATCATCTAGCATATAAGTATTGGTGTGTACTGCAAGGTTCTGGAATCGTCAAAATGATAAGAAATTTGGCCCAGTCTTCGTAAAGTTACAAGCACTGTACACGGAAATTTGAAAATTTGACATTTTTCTTCGTGGGGGGGGGGGGGGGATAAGGTCACCTTTTTTAGGTCAGCAATTGGCATAATTTTTTTTTTTTTAATAATAAAAAAAAACCAACAACCAAACCAAACCAAGGGGGGGGGGGGGGGTTCTCCAAAATACACACATAAAAATACCAAAGGAGGAGTTCACCCCCCCCCCCCCCTGCGTACGCGCCTGCATGGTAACATAGTATAAATATACTGGGCTAATAATATTCATGTATTACAATGTAATTGAAAGTTGTTTTTGACGTGCAATAGAATCATGTGTGGATTATTCTTTATGCCTCATTGTAAAGTGCGCACTTTTCAAACAAGGCTATTGAAATTGTTTTAGTCTGATTATCAAAAGCCTTTGCTATAATTCTGTTATGCATTTTTTTTATTTAGTCGTGATATAGAATAGATATGTTTGATATCTCACTTTTCGTCCCTAGCACCTATCCCCTCCCATTTGAAATTCAGACAAGAGAGAGAAATAGAGAGAGAGAGAGAGAGAGAGAGAGAATGAAAAAAGGGGTCCAAGGTTAGTTTCCCCCGTTATAGTGACTCGGTAACATTGTTGAAGGATGATGAAAAAATTGCGTAATTTTTGTGTGAAATGTTTCTTATTTTATTCCTTCTACTGTATTATCCCTCTTACATGCAACAAATCCTGAAAAAATTATTTAGGGTTTCCTTTGAAGGTGTCACTGTGCGACACCCTCTTACAGTTATTCTCCCAACCATTTTTGAATTCACCTGAAATGTAATTAAATTGTAATAATATCTCGTTGGGACTTGGGAGAATTAAGGATTCGATCAGATCAGTTTTTCCCAATTTTTATCGTTAATAATAGTCTGTTTTCACACGAATTTTCAGATTATCTTTAATTGTACATCCATGCAGCATTGAAGTCCGATACCTTAGCACCATTTCTCTCAGTCTTATCTGAACAATATGTTACCAAGTCCCTTTAATAAGCGAGTGTAAGACACGTTGCCGGTAGAGAGTGTTACTGGCACGTACCTTATAGAATTTGCCAATTAATAGTAATGTACTATCTCCTCGGCCCCGATCTCGTCATGTAACATGAATAGCAATGAATATTTCATCTGTCTTTGGAGACACCCTAGTCTCCGCTCACGACACATTTAATCTGGCAGATATTTTGTTCCTATAATGATTTCGCGCCATGCATTCCAATAGCGCGCGAAAAGTAGAACAGCGTTACTGCTATGAGGTGGTGGATGTGAATTTTGTTTATTCTTAAAGTTAACGAAGTTATTAAAAATCGGACGCAGTGTATGAAGCTGTGAATGTTGTATGTTTAATAATAGGTCAAGTGGCATTAAGCGTGGTTCCCGACACAAAATAGTGTGTGTTTGGTGGGGGAGGGGAGGGGGGGGGGGTCGTCTTACTTAGTGGATGATGATAGAGAACAAAGCCTCAAGGAAGAGTTTGAGATGGGGACTTTTTTTCTTCTTTTTTTCAAGTTGTTTCCCCCTTTGTTCCTTTCTGTTTTATTTCTCAGCCCCTCCCTCCCCTTTTGCTTTTCTATTGTCGGGGGGGGGGGGGGTATGCCCCAGTACCCTTGCCCCGTGTTCTGATCGTAGCTATAGTTTATATGCCACTGTTGAGGGCTGCGATGCTACGCTAAACAATATTGTTGCATAATATACGCCATTATGAATTGTCAGAGCGCGCATCATCAGCCACCTGTGAAGTTCAGATAATCTATTCTCATCTCATCCCTTGGTTTTAGTGCATCTTTAGTGCATCTTAAGGCTGGGGCGCGCGCCTCCGAATTTCTGTAATAAGCAATTGCTACTGTAGTTCCTGGAGATTAAGTAGCATATTTCACGGCCCATCGTCAAGGCTTGAACTTACGGTGGCGGAAATAATTGCATCTATCTTCCTCATGCAGGCGACAATAATGTGTTTCTGCTTTCGCGCTTCGCTTTGCCTTATACGTGGCGGATTCTTGACGCTTTAAACACCTATTGAGCAACATTGGTAACAACTTGTATCCGATATTGTGCTGTATCACTTTCGAGGAATACCCCGGTTGATTGTGGGATTCAATTAACTTTTTGGATGGTCATCTTCGAATACTGATACAGAAAGAGAAGCGAGTGATATTGAAATATTAGTCAACTGTGGAATCACACTCGGTAAGTATTGTTCTATATAACAAACTATAATTTCTTTTATATTTTGTATATAAATTATATACATATTTTGAGCTTTCTCATGAAATGTGTTCCTACTTATTGTAACAGCATGTGCCTATACTGGTCTTTTCCACATTTTAACAATTTTGTTGCTATTCCATCTATCTTTTTATGGTATTTGCTAGAAAAATAAACTATTTTTTAATGAAAAGAAGATGAAAAACGCATTTTTAGGCTATGGATTACAAGAATAGATGAAAATTATATTTTTGAGTTGAAATAGTCAAAAAACATATTTTCTGTCGTGCAGTTTTTTCTCTAACAATTTTTCGACTAGTTGATTTTTACTAGGGTGATGTCATTACATTTGTGTACATTTCTTCTTTATGTAGTTTTCTTATTTGACCATTTTAATACAATTATTTATATTTGGAAAGCTTTAATAATCATTTATGCTTGTCTTTTATAAAGCCAAAATTGATACTAATCTAAAACATTTCACGTATTATGAACGTTCTTATTTGCTTTACATTTGCAATAAAATATTTGCTTCCCAGTTTGCAGGACGATGGCTGCCATGGCTGTGTCTCTGTACATCTTGGTCGCTCATGTATGTTTTCATCTGAATCTCGCAGCAGCTAGGTTCATGTGTAAGTAAATTCTTCTTCCTTTTGTTATTTAGAGCATCTATAATAAAAAAAAAAATGATCCAAAATATTTCAAAAGAAGAATTTATGCAATATTAACCTGACTTGTTTGTGCAAAATTCTGTTAGATTGGACAGCATTCTGTGTATGCATATTGACGACAAAGTTTTATACAATTCCTTGAAGAAATCTGGAGAAAAAATTCTCAAGCAAAATTATTGAGCATCATCATTATGGTAGCAATTTTATCAATATATCCCACTAAGTATATCGTACAAAATTGTGGTTAATGATAGGCTTTTTTTTTCGTTTCTGAAATATTCTTTGCATAACGTTAACGACAATTTGAAGACATGATATTGTTATTGTTGATGATACAATCTATCACTTAATCAATCATAATCATATCCCTCGGATAGGACGTTAAATGGAGGCCCCGTGTAGAGAAGAGTCACTACCTTTGCACGTTAAGAACCCACTGCACTATTTGTATAAGAGTAGGGGGGAACCCCGGTGTAGTGGTCCACCTGCACCCCCCAGTACAAGTTAGCGTCATGCGGAATACCACCCTGCTGACTCCAAATTCAGAAGGTTCAGAAGGTAAGAAAGGGACATGAATGCTAGGTTGAGATAAATCCCATGTTTAGTTTCGGTTTTGTGGTGCGTTGATGCAAAGCCTTGGCCTTATATGACGTCTTGAAGTTGAGGCCCGTTGTTCATATGCCTTAGCCTTATTCTATTGGGTATAGATCTTGAACACTGGTGTTACCCATCTGCCTTCTTTTTTGAAATTTCAGGTGCAGAGCCTAAACACCAAGTCTTAAGTGTAGCCGAAGGAACTCCAATCACTTTACCGTGTATCTATAAAAACATCAGCACCAGCTCCAACGTCTATTGGTATGGTAAGTTGATTTGTAATTGAGTCTGCATAACTAAGTTTTCCACAGTACAATCCTATATATATATATATATATATATATATATATATAAATACTAAAATCATTTGAAATAAAAATCCCCGAGAATGCACTTCTTTAGTATAGTGAAGAAGTGAACTCTGAAGGATTTTTTTTCCTCAATTGTTTTTATTATTATTTGTATATTATCGTGACGGATGATTATCCAGATAGAATTATTTGTTCTATACAGTTCACAACTAAATCATTCATATCCTTTGTAAATTTGATGTTTTTTGTTTTTGTTGTTTTTCGTAAATCAAGAAAGGTGGACTGGTTGAATTGGGGCCTTTGTTTAATACTTTTAGATTCAAACTTTAATATGTCATATTATCAGAAACATAAATCTGGACATACTATTAATTGTTAACATACTTAACAGATTGCAAATCCTTGTTAAGGGTATGACAAATTTAGTTATTAGGATGCACAACTATTACAACTTCATGATTGTGGAGGTGTCGTTAAATAGTGCTTCATCCACTTGACTCTCAATCCCAGGGTTAAAGGTTCGAATCCCCTCCCGGCACTAAGGTCCTTTGGCCAGGCATTAATCCATTGATACTGCTTTTGCTTTTTGCTAGGTATTAACGAAAAGAAAATTCGTCTATGCTGACAAAAAATGAACATATTCACGCATATAATATAGAATTGAGAACGAAGTTAGAAAATTTAATTGACATCAGCTATTTTTATCTTTATGTTTTCTTTTGTCTTTTGTGTGTGTGTGTGTGTGTGTGTGTGTGTGTGTGCATAAAAGAAAGTGCTGCTAAGATTTTCATTTAGATGATACATCATACATCAAACTGCAGTTTTCATTTTACCTCATTTGTTCTTTCTCCATCTCACCCTTTTTCAATCTCTCTCTCTCTCTATATCTCTCTCTCTAGCCGGCGTTACTACCTTATATGCAAACGAGGAGCCTATAACCATATCGGAAAAATATTCGCTCGATTACCAGAAAGTTAGCCCTGCTTTAACAAAAAGCTCGAACCTAACGATTCTCTCCGCGCACAGAAATGATCCACTAAATTACACGTGTCAAGCCAGAGTGGGGAGTTGCAGAAAACAGGAGATTTTTACTGTCATCGTTAAATGTGAGTATACTAATCCAGGGGCGTCATTCAGTCTTCATGACAGGGCTAGGAAGAAGAGGGGGAAGGGGAAGGGGAAGGAAGGGGAGGGGAGATAGGGGGTTGAGGAGAAGGGAGGAGAAGGGGAGGGGCGGGAGGGCGGGGAGGGACGGTGGGGGAGGCGTAAGTGGTGGAGACTTGAGGGATGTTTCACCCCTGTTTTCTGACTAGTAGGTCTGATAATACACATGTATACAGAGATATAAATGTTCTTAATAGTTCAATTTATTTCTCCACAAATGCAAAACATAGGGAGCTACATAAAATGAAATACATACATACAATACAATAATAGAACATGTACAATATATATAGAATGACTCCAGTTGGAGCAATGTATGATTTAAACAGAAACAAATCAGCAAATGTGGAAGAGGAAGTCAAAAATCAAAAATGATTTGTCAAGGACTAACCTCGACTACAAATGAAAATTACAATTAAAATTATACAATTGAAATAATATTTACACTCTTTGTCGTGGCTGTGCAATGACAACTTACTCAAACAACACACAGCACAAAAAGAAGTGAGAAGAAATAGTAAACAAAAAGGGCATTTCTAGATAAGCGATGAGAGATAATTATGAATCATGGCTGATGATATTGTGACAACAGTGCATACATGACCCCAATACTAAAGCAATTCCCTAGGTGCATTCACCAGAATTCTTGGTAGAAATTAATTCTGCCAGCTATGTCGAAAATGGCCACATCTTTTGAGACTTCGAAGAACATTTCCGACAACAGAAGAACCATTATTGCCTTAAAAACGAGTAGAAAAATAATGTCCTCTAAAATTACACCTTGTTTCGTATTGAGTACGAAATGTATAAAGACTGAAAGAATACCACATTTCCGCGGAATTTACTTTGATGTTATACGAGTGGCAGGTTTGTTTTTCATATGCGTGACCGTTTCCATGAAATGTATTGCTCTTTAAAACTACAATAACTACACAAACAACAAAAATGCGCTTTTTCAAATCTGCAAAGATCTCCGAAAATCACCCCTTTGCCGCGAAATTTCTACACTACGTTAATATGAAGTGGCATCACCGGGGAAAAAATAGGAAACACACGACACATCCTAAATACGGAACGAGAGATAAAGCATGGATGATGATATTGTAACAACAATGTACATGACCTAAACACTAGGGCAATTCCCAAGGCGCACCCATCAGAACTGATGGTAGAAATTAATTCTGCCAGCTATGAATAATAAAATTCAATTATCTTTCCCGCTAACCGGTGAATAGTTGTCCCTCCATTAATACCCAATTAGAAGAAGGTGGCGCGGCGAATATATTTTGCTTCCAATCGAGCCATTGCCTGACTTTAATATGGTTCAAAACATTCACATGATAGTCATGCAATTTCCAATTATTAATTTTCAAATATACTAAAATTCGCACGGAAGCTGGGGCTTATCCCGCCTATCTATTTTTTTTTCTTTTGCTATTTCCGCCCATGCATACACTCAAATGATAAGCCATATTTTAATATGCAGTTATTCTTTTCGACAACTAATTTATCAAGCTTTCCATTGGTAAAATACTCTTTTTCCTGAAATAATTTATATTATGCTCTCATAATTAAAGAGAAGGTTGAGTACTGGTAAAAAAAAGAAAATTATTTCTCACAGAATCAAACGAAACTTACACTGAATGTTCAAGATTACAAATAAATGACATGTGCCAAACAATTTTGGAAGAAAATGTATACTGGCTGAGTAATGAGCATAGAAAGACAAGGAATCAAGGTAGTACCAACCCCGACACCATGCGTGTTGTCCCATACATAGCTTTCTGTGTATGTGCTTGTTACTTTACCAAGACTCGGTCAAATTTATTATGATTTTGATGACTCCAGAACCTTGCAGTGCGCACCAATACTTACATGCTACATGATCAACTGTTTCTGATCCTTTCCACACCTTTTCTTTCACAATGCAATCGCATTACCAGTACTAAAGTTTATCTTTAATTTTTAGAATCCGGTTTCGTATGTATTATCTCATTCTTCAAAGGATGTATATTATGCTCATTAATATGGTTATAACTTTGGTAATAAATTGGGCTTCATTCTGTCACACGATGGGGGTTTTCTTATAAAGAAAAAAATGACATGATTTTGTATGATTTATTATACCGGATAATGATAGTTTAGATTAAAAGAGATGGGTGTTTCTTGCTTGTGTCCTTTGCTGACCCATTTCGGAATCCTGATTAAAAATTCAGTAACCACATGAGAATACACGAGGAAGTACCACAATGAAACGAATAATGAGATGGTTAATATTTCATTATTTAAACTTGACCCGATTGAACCTGATGAGAAAAAAAGCTTTCCATCAGGGGGTGTTTCACAAAACATGTCATCAGTGACAAATGACAATTTGTGTTATAAGCTACTGAAATCCTTGCTTCTGATTGGTTATCAGCAGATTTGTCACTGTTTTGTTGTTATTTGTCATTGAAAAAAAGCTTTGTGAAACGCCCCCAGATCTCATCTGAATTATTGAGTCCAATGTTATTGGTCATTTGCTGTACAAATTTAACCAATTTTTGTTTTTTTTAGTTCTGAATATAATTATGAATATAAAATGTGTTATTTCCGTAAATGTTCTGGTCTGATCTAAGCTTTAGTTTAGCTGTTAATGAAGAGAGGTGTCGTAGTCGAGTGGTTTAAGCGCTTGACTGGAAATGCTAATGCCGTGGGTTCGATCCCCAGCAAGGCAGTAATGTTCTTTGGCAAGGCATTAATCTATAGTTCCACTCTTCACCCAAGAAAGAAATGGAGACCAGGGGGGTGTTTCACAAAGATCCTAAGTTGAACTTATCTCTAAGTTGGACCTAAATATTATGGAAAGCCATTTGTAGCCTTATAATGAAATACATTCCAAAGCAAAATTCTAGTATTTTAGACTTTTCATAAATTCCACATCAAGAACATGAAATCTCCCAAGATAATTAAAAAAAAAATGATTTGAATCTACATTTTATGGCTTTTAAAATAATTTAAAAAAAATATTTTCAATGATGCTAACGGCTTTTCATAACTATTAAGTCCAACTTAGAGATAAGTTCAACTTAGGATCTTTGTGAAACACCCCCCTGGAGGGATGATGAAAGCCTTAGTGATATAAAATTACATATGCCCTCACGGTGACCATAGGCCTAATGGTTAGAATACTCCCAGTGAGAGGAAATTGTGCACACTGTTTGCGTGACTGAATCCGATAACCGGGGTCATAATAGTATCTGTAAAGCGCTTGGAGACAATATTCCGCATTAAGCGCTTCAAAGCCAGATTTATTATTATATTATTATGGTAATAATATCATGTAATGATCATTATACACTGTACTAAAATTCGAGATGTTAAACGCACTTGAAAATAGCTTAGACTTTTCCAACTTTTCCTAATTCCTTATGCACATTTAAACTATTTTGTATCACCAAAATAATATATTGGCATTTATCTCACTATCCTAATCTCCATAATGATGTTTCATTTTAAGTTAGATTAGTTTTTACCATCATATAAAAATCTCTAGTTATAGTGAATGTCAAGAGATAATTTAATATAGATACAAACAATTTTATGTTACAAGCATTTTATGATTTTGGGTCACGTTTTAGACCTGCTGCACGAAATATAGTTTTATTTTGTTAATGCTTTACTTTATCAATACTCGAGGGAAAGACGATGCTCATTGATATTCAGAAAGTGTGACGTTTTCATGTACTGTATATCGAATGATCTTTGGATATCGTGCTCAAAATGTAAAGAGAATTACTGTCAAGATAAATAGAATATGTTATTGATTCTTTACCGTGTCAACCACAACTCAAACAATCACTTAACCACTTTGGCTCCTCCCTAATTAATTGTTGACACATCCCCTTTCCTTTTATTCCTTTACCGCTTGTCCATGTCGCTGCTGTTTTTTGTCTCTTGTATTTTGTTGTTGAGAAAACATAGATGTAAATATTTGTTTTCATTTTTGCAATGCATACAAAAACATGGGATGAGTGATTGTGATATTTCAAATGGCGATTACATTTGCATACACTCCAAAACCTTTAATTGGGCTGTTGATTAAGAATATTTTCAAAATGTTAGATCAACATTTTTACATGCTGAATTCAACTTTGTACTGTTTGACCAAGTATTTTAAAGCTACCGTGTTGATTTAATGTCACTCCTCGATCCTTTTAAATGTTGATTGAACGTTTTTTTTTTTTTTTTTTTTTTTTTGGGGGGGGGGGTGTAAATATATCTATCGAATAGTTGGTATATCACTTTATTGATACTTCAGAAACAGAAAGAGAGAAATTTAGACAAAGACATACAAAGAATATAATAAGAAAAGCCAAGGACTATTCATGGTATGAATAGTACTTATGTATAGTAGGCTGGTAGGCAATAATATACAAATATTGACTGCTCATGAGGATGATGGTGGGAATTATCACGCCCAAGGTGGTGTTCATACCGGCCCTATCACCCCCGAGGCGAAGCAAAAGTCGCGGAGGGGTTAGGAGTTCTATCACAGGGTTTGATAGTAGCTATCAAACCCTCTGACGCAATGATAGATCGAAATGCTCCTTGTCATGTGATATAGTTTCGACCAATAAGTGAATGACAATCTATGTATGAGGTATATAAAACAAAATTTAAATCATTTAAAATAATGATTGTAGAAATTAACTTGATTGTCCCTATATCTTTTCATTCGAAGACCCCGCCAGTATCCATTTCATCGGACCAAGAAAGGTGCCATATTGGACCCCTGCGGAGCCGGGGAAGATATCCGTGAACGAGACTGAAAACATCACACTAAGCTGCAACTCTGGAGGTGAACCAGCGCCATTCATAAACTGGACCAGAATAAATCGAGATGGAGAAGTCATGAAAAATGTTTCACTTGCAGGTAAGCAGAGGCACATTTTTTCCATATTATTTTATATCTCTGAAATGAATGTGACTTCTTCATATTTATTTCTTTTTTAATTGTCAACATTTTACTGAAGTAAATGACTTTTCTTTAAACAGCTTGGTTGCTAAAACTCTGGAGTTATCATTAATCATGCTCTTCTTTCTCAAATGAGTTTTTTTCTCGTTCTTTTTATTCTTTTATATAGTTATACTTCAGTTGTATATTCTTTATTTAAAAAACAGAAAATGATTTATCAATCTGTTAACGATTTTAGAGCAAACTTTGTCGTTTCATATCCCACCGCTGTCACTACTATGTGGATTTTCTTTTGAGCGTTTTAAAGATTATGTTGATTTCTGGTAACGATCTAAAATCATTTCTAACCTGATTTTCTAGGATTTTGAGGGAAAGTATAGATAACTTTCCATCTGCCTTGAGCACTGTGTTACGAATCAACATATTAATGAATATTCATAGTATGGTAAAGAGTGATGTACGCGCGCAGTTCTTTACTGTTTTTTAAGAGTTCGTTCGTTGGTGTGAGGTCAAAGGTGAGAGTGGCACGAAGAACGCTCTGTCCGTAATATTTGAATTATTTATTTATTTATTCATTTATTCATGGTTCAATACAAAATGGATAAGTAGCCAATTGCTGAATAGTTCAAAATTTACAAACAAATTTAAAGATACAAAGAATGCAATATTGCAGAGGGTAAAATGATACAAACGACACGATCAATAAATGATAACGATTCATGGTTGAATTTTTGTTTAAACTGACATAAATCATAAAAACATAATTTTCATGAAGGAATTAAATTGCATTTAGATCAGTCGTATATGGAAATGACAATTATTGTTAATTTTGTTAATATACATATTGAAGGTTACGAAGTTTCAACAATTTCCGCGTTTCTCAATTCTTATTCAGATGAGACAGTGCTTGGTGATTTAAGGTTAACTAACGTATCAAGAAAACAGAGTGGGATATATAGGTGCAAGTCGATAAACCAGTTTGGAAACGACGCCGCAGATGTAGAACTGGTCGTACAATGTATGTACAAAATATCTATTTCACCATTTTGCCCGTAAAGTTGGAATAAACTTATTTATTCTTTTATTGAAAAGATATTGACAGTATGATTTATTCTTAATAGATAATATTATATCTTCCCATAAAGTTATAACATTGCAGATCAATCTCTATGACTCTTTCGAGTGATTCATAGAGTTCCGAGAAGAGAGATTATATTAACTTTCCCAATCAAGAATAGAATAAATCATATTGTCACAATCATTTGACGAAAAGATGTAATAGAATTTTATTCCAATGTTTTGGGCAACAGTGTATATTGATGTTTTCATGTTTTGGTTATTTGTTTGTTGTGGAAGTGGTTCGGAGATAGACTTAACACGAATTTACTTGCTTTTAATGTGTCCTCCTGATTTTAATAAATGTGTTTTATTGGTAGACCTTTGTTGTAGGGCTATACGGCTACAAGTCGCAAATTGTATATATGATGTTGCAACGAAAACAAACATACTAAAGTCTTTCGTCTTGCACTCATCGGAGTAAATCGCAAGAATGAACAGATCAGATAATATAACAAGCTAAAGGAACAAAGTGCGCGTAAAAATACGGGGCTGTGAAAGTCATGTCCATATATTATTATTACTTTCTGGAGTTCCGTAGTTCTTTATTCTTATACTATAACTTATTTTCTGCTGTGTACAGTGTGAGCCAAAAAAAAGTTTACACCTAGAAAATTGCTAATTATTTTAAAAGTCATCTATGAACAGTAAATTATTATACATCTTATGCATGGGTGTTTTATCCCAAATCATTTGGTAACACTTTTGTGTGTTATGTATTCACGCTTGAATGAACAGGAGGTATTGTTTGTGAGCGTGCAAAAATCGACTTGCGCCAAAGTTGCTTATGTGATGTTTGAATAAAACAATTGGGATTTGGGTATTAATTTGGTCTTTGCAGATCCAAATAACATCCCTAAAAAAAATAATCATGCCTCACATATCAAATAACCGAATATCAAATATCAACAAACATTTGCGTGTGTGTGGGTGTGTGTGACTTTGCCCTTTGCAAAAAGCATTGTAATGCATTTCATTTGATACATTCAATTCATTCTCTCACTCAGCTAATCCCAACATAATACATACTGTAGGCATCACTTTGGCGCAAGTCGATTTTTGCACTCTCGCAAACAATGCCTCCTATTCATCCAAGCGTGAACACATACCACACAAAAATGATACCAAATGATTTGGGATAAAACACTCTTTCATAAGATGTATAATAATTTACTGTTCATAGATGATTTAAAGAATAATTAGCAATTTTCTAGGTGTAAACTTTTTTTTGACCCACACGGTATTTGTATTGTAATACTTATGGTACTGTATAGAGATCTCTCCCATGCTCTTCAGTTTGAATAAAGCTCAACCAACTAAGTTCTTATGGAAATTCATTTTCCTTCGTTTCCAGCCTCATCAAAGTTCATGTCACGTACAGTATGTAAACAAAAACGAAACGAAATGACGGCATGCTACTACATAAGTAGTCAATTACACGAAGTATGATCCAAATCCCAATTACGATTTTTTTTTTTTCCAATTAAAAAAAAGAAAGAATTACTTAAGTATTATCGTAGACTTGCATGTAAATAATTCTTTTTCACGGCCAGATGCCCCGGAAGTGCACCCCACTCAAACAGACATCCGTGCTGCTCCTAAAGATGCAGTAGCGATTGGTTGTGATGTCACAGGGATTCCCGAACCTCTGGATTTTTATTGGCTGAAGGATGACGTCAGAATTTTAGATGACGACGGAGATGACACAGAATCTATTCCTAACGCGTAAGTTTAGAAATACGTTGAGATTCAATGATTGATCCGGGGGGGGGGCACCAATCGAATCGTCTTTAAGTGTGCCCCTGATGAAATTTACTTTTGGAATGTATCATTTTTTCCCTAGTTTGGCAGTATTCAAACTAGAACATTTAAGGCACAATAATATTTAATTCATGCTGATCTATTATCCATTTTCGCTATACTTTGATGTAAACATTGACTCACTTTTGTAATGTTAATATTTCCATGTGGTTATGTGCATCTATTGTTCAATATTTTATTCACTGTTTAAATACTAATGATTTTATATTTTAATGCGTGGGGAAAATGAAAATGAAAATTGTGATATACGCTTATCATATGGCCGGTGTGTCGTTTGATATATTATATGATAACTTTTCTGCACAGACCAATCGTACAACCTGTAGATTGAACATCTGTAAAACATATTTTGATTGTGGTTATATAATGTAGTTGTATATAGTTTCTTGTTATTTCTTTCTAATTATCATTATTAGGATCTCCCTCTCATGTTTCTCCACGTTTATCAGGCAAGTGTCATTTCATTATATTTATTTTTTCTTTCTACAATTTACATTAATTTCATAAAATACAAAGATATAATATGTGATACAACTTTGCCTGGGAAATCGCATTAAAAAGCCAGTGGCTTGCAATAAAACACAGCGATTCCCCTTACAATCACAACAATTAATACAGAGTACAAAGAAAACGAAACGAAAAAAATTATCACATAATATACTATACAGATATAATAAAATGGACAATACATGCTGAAACTATGCATAAACGCTATGTGGCTAGTAGTAATAGCAGTGAGTATGGGGACGGCCATAGGTTGTGTACACAAATATATGGACATAAAGTCGAGATTAATGAAAGTATGGACATTCTGATTTTTTGGCGTGGGAGTCACAAGTGACTTATTACCACAAGTGTTAAAAGTCATTTTTTCTCGAAAAAATTGTAAGTCTAGATGATAATGAAAAGTCTCTAAGTCATATTCATAAAGTCTTACTACCATAGACACACGTGTTATAATTCAGTTTTTTTCGAAAAAATGTACAAGTCCAAAATGACAAATCCCAAATTAAATTCGAAAAGTCAAGACCTCAAAAAAAAAAACCATAGACACGCGTGTTATAAGTCCGTTTTTCTCGTAAATAGACTATGTCAAAGTTAATGTACACGAGTCAATTAGAAATAGTATAAGTACGAAAATATTTGTGTGCAAAACCTATGGC
This sequence comes from Strongylocentrotus purpuratus, assembly GCF_000002235.5. Classification (NCBI taxonomy): domain Eukaryota; kingdom Metazoa; phylum Echinodermata; class Echinoidea; order Camarodonta; family Strongylocentrotidae; genus Strongylocentrotus; species Strongylocentrotus purpuratus. The sequence goes on from NW_022145594.1 coordinate 33,440,694, forward strand.
CGTCCCCATACTGCTATAACTACTACTGTGGCTAAACTGGTCTACTGAACGCCACCAACGACTCTTCCGTACAAGAAAGTATTTATCATAACACAAAGAGAGAAATGATAGAAATATGGAAACACAACCTAAAACAGGTTAAAGACCCATCTGGCCGGTGATCCATGGCAAACTGCCGACCGACAATTTTGCCCCAAAGGAATATCTTATAAGTGCCGTAAGAAATTAGAAGGGGAGCTAGCTTGCCCAATATTACCGTTCTAAATTCCAGTCATGTGGAGTTACCATTGGATAGGATAATTCATCCTCACTTACATTTTCTCATTATAGAAATGAATTATACATATTTCATAAGGGAAACTAATTAGAATTCTCCTCCGATAAACGTTTACATGATTGTAAGAAATAATTATAAATTCGATGATAATTGTTGTGGTCTCAAATTATGTATTCATCTATTTATTCGCTAATTATGGTCTATTTTGAGAACAAGTTTTGTAATAATTATGCATCTACAATAACATTATCAGTGTATTTTTCTGTTATTTTACTCTTCGTATAAAAGTCCATGGAGTGAAAAAAAGTGAAAAACTGAATCTTCGTTATATTTGTATAGATATGAACAGTGGTTACACATATTACCTTTCATTTAACTTATCTCTCGGTATAGATTCGTGATCTTTAAACTAGACGCACAGAAGGACTATGGTAATTACACGTGCGTGGCTACAAACTCGCTTGGAACATCTACTGCTACAATAGAAATTAGTGGTGAGGGGATTTATTTTCTAAATTATCTTTTATGTAACAAGACGAAGGGTGGTAAGATGGACTCTTGCTATGCCACTGTTTGGGGATATTATCAGGCAATCTTTTCTTTCTTCTGAACGTTAATTGTATATTAATTATTATTCCTTTTAAAATTGTTATTATTATATTGTTGTTGTTTTAATTGTTCTTGGTTCTTGGTTGGTTGGTCCTACAAAATACTCGTCTGAGTTTTAACTGGAGGTGCGGGTAGTGTGTATTTATTTGTAGATGGGGGGGGGGGGGGGGGACGATAGGGCAATTTTGAATTTGACAGGGTCAGTGTGGGCGATAGTCTCCGGTTTAAGCTGGTTCCAATTGTTATTATTATCATTATTGTTATCATCATCTCTATTATTTTAGGACGCCCTCTAGCACCCGTGATCTTGAATAAGGAGACGTTGGGTCGCTATGGACGCTTTTACACCCTGATTTGGTCACCAACTTCAGTCCCAGGAGATAATAGCACTCAACTCATCAATATCCCTATATCACGGTACATCATCCAATACCAAAGGCAAGACGTTATAGAGGTAAGTTGAAATGAGAGACAGAAACGGACCGAAGGGGTGGGGTGGCGGGGGGGGGGGGGGGGGGTACGTAAGGCACGTTAGACTTTTTACTGGCGGCATATACAAAGACAACTATACATTATATACCTGATTTGATTACATGAACAAAAAATCAAGCGATTTTGAATCATGTTATAAAATTGCAGACTTGTTGCTTTTATCAATGTAGTAAGATTCACCCCCCCCCCCTTCCAAAGAATTCAAGATGTGCATCTATCAGTTTCAGTTTATTTTATTTTTGCACGGCACCAACTTCAGCCAAAGGCTGTTCTTCTGTTGGTCCGTGCGCTACCTATCTATTTTGCTAAAGACAATTTTATAAGAAAATAAATGAATGAATGATTTAATGTAGAGTATTAGTAATTAAAGAATAAAAACGTAAAGAAATTAAATAAAAATGAAGAAATGGTAAAACCCGAAAATTTAACGTACAAAATAACATGCAATTAATTTAGAAGCGCTAGAACTCGAATATAGGTCCCCATATTTGTTCAGTTAGCCTATAGTAACTACTACTGTCCATTATTGCCCCCCCCCCCAACCTGGAACTCCTTACCCCCTGTACTTAAGAATTGGCAGTTTTCAAGAAATGTCTGAAAACTTATCTTTTCTAATTTGTTGTAATATTCCTCTCTGTTTGTAATTAATATACGCTTTATATGATAGTGTTATCTATTTTTGTTGTTTGTTAGTATTTCTTGTTTATGCATTTTGTTTTCAAATGAAAAGGCACTTTATAAATGTAATATTATTAACGATGGTCCAACCCATCCGTCCAACTTAAGCCACCAAGGGGCAGATAGTTCAAACACCAATAAATATTTAACAACATAGTAAGTATAAAAATTACGCCGAAAATCACTTCTTTTTCAACGATGAAAGTGGTATGCTTGAGATTTCAATGTCTTTATTTAGGGGGTGTTTCACAAAGATCATAAGTCAAACTTAGCTCTAAGTTGAACTTAAAAATTATGGAGAGCCATTTGTAGCCATTAAATAGAATATATTCAAAATCAAAATGTATTCTTGACTTTTCATAAATTCCACTTCTGAAGAACATGGAATCTCTTTGATCATAGAAAATATGAATGATTTGAATCAACATTATATACCTTTAAAATAACTTTTAAAAAATATTTTCATAGATGCTTTAACGACTTTCCATAGTTGTTAAGTCGAACTTAGAGATAAGTTCAACTTAGGATCTTTGTGAACCCCCCCCCCCCTCCTGTCTTTTAAAGAACATCAGTATAGTGTCCCTCAGATGGCCAGAGGATGCTTTATCGGCGGCTACCGGCAACTACGGGTCATTCGTCCTCTTTGACTTGATTGAGAATAGCTCCTACGTGGGTGTGCTGTGCCCTGAGAATGACTATGGTTTGGGAGACTGCACATCGTTTACATTCGCAACATCAGTAGGTGAGTTCCTTGGGGCATGGTGGCTCAGTGGTTAGAGCGCCCGCCTCATGAACGGGAAGTCGTGGGTTCAAACCCCGGCCGAGTCATACCAAAGACTTATAACAATGGGACCTTCTACCATAGCTAGGCGCTCTGCATATTAGATTTGAGAAGGGTAGTAATAACAACAGTTATACAGGGCCCGCTGGAAGAGCAGTTTCATAACTGAAGTGGCTACTCTGGGTAAATAAAACGTTATTATTATTTATCTCCAGTCTAACCGCTCACGATGGTGGTGTCATGCGTACTAAATTACCTCTCTAATTTATTGAAAATTATTTACTATATATTTCTTATCTCATTTGTATGTTTCGTACATGTTTATTGTATGATATAATTGTACATGATTTTCTATTCAATTACTTTAATTTGTAAACATTTTATTCAATATATCTGTTATTGTTCGATTTTTTGAATTTTTATCTTTTTTAACACTGAAATAAAATCAAACAAAACAAACAAACTCTCCGAATAGTAGCGTAGCAAGCGTAGGGCCGGGGGACACACCGGTTTTAAACATGTTAAATGTGAATTAAAAAACTTAAGCCCATTTATCCGTTGAGAGGTTATCGGGGGACCCTCCTATAAGTTTGTTGCACTTCATCCTCTTGCCATCTCTCTCTCTCCCTCTCCCCTCTCTCTCTCCTTTTCTTTCTTTTTTTCTTTTTAGGTTTGGATTAAGATCGGGATAAGTGTAGGGTCTAGGGTCCTGTTTTTAACCATGACGAACTAATGTCACCGAGGGGTTTCTGTTACGCATAATCGGGAAGAACTGATAAAAATGTTGATGATTTGAATAACTTTTCTTTCTGTGTCACAGTTGTCTACAAACCTTCACCGGAATCTGAATTTGTTGGAAATGCATGTGCTGGTGAGTATCTCTCTCTCTCTCTCTCCCTCCCTCCCTCCCTCTCTGTCTCTCTGTATCTGTCAATGCTCTATCTCTCTCTCTCTCTCTCTCACGCACATTCCCGTCCCACCCTCTCTTTCCCACACACAATGCAAACGCACGTCACATAAAATACCTGTATCTCTGTCACGTTATATATCTGTCCCACTCGATCTTCCTTTTCTCCCTCTTGCTCCCACATCCCATCTAACCCTCTGCCCTCCCTCTCTACCCCTACCCGTCCTCTCTACCCCTCTTCCCCTCTCTAACTCTACCTCCCTTCAATTATTTATCGCCCTTTCTTTCAATGTTATACTTTCTTCAATATACTTGTTTTTCACCATCGTTTGATGCTCAGGCGCGATTCTAGAAGGTTTTTTTTTCAGGGGTGGGGGCTGGGGCTGGGGGCTTAGGGGTTCTTGCACTCATGTTCTACATTTGCCTCGATAACATTAATTTATAATCAACAAAAAATAGGAGATGGGGTTGAAAATTATTTCTGGGATTAAGACCCCGCCCCTCTAAAACCTATATTGATAATGCATATACATCAATACCGATTAGATCTTATTTGATTTAATCAAATAAAGTATACATATATATATATATATATATATATATATATATATATATATATTTGAAACATGTTTCAGAAATTTTGAGAGGATTACTTATCCTATGAAAGTATCACCCAACTTATTTCCAATGTGTTCTACAACAGTTGAAGTGGTATATTACAAACTTAGCTACAGCACACGTATCTTCTATACCATTCTTTTAATTTAATATGTTTAAACTTTTTTCCTCCACGTCTTCCTTTCCTCCAGGTGAGGATACATGCGTAGGGGAGTGGATTCCATCGGCTGCCGATCGGCATCCATCCGTTTCCATGGTAACAATATCAGTAGGCTCCATAGCATGGTTATTAATGTCGGTATCATAGTCATCAAGAACGATTTATTTCATTAAGTGCTATGTTTTACGACGGACTGCACGATATACAAATTGTGATTCATTTGAAACAATTTTTTTTCTGGGAGAGTCGACATAGATTTTCAATTTTGCCCCTCTTTATTTTTTCATTAAGGAAAGAAAAGGAGACAAAAGTGCAATTTCAGTTTTCTGTCACCCTAAAAGATGCTGAGAGAAGGTTTTTTTTTATAAGGGATGACACATCCTACACCCCTCTCACAAAGCCTTTTATTTATAAATCTATAAATACGAATTTTTCTGGAGTATTAACTTATTCACTATACGTATATAGTGGTGGATATGAATATTATTTTCATCTTATTACTAACTTCTATCATGCCCATTAATTAACTCATTCCGTTAATGACGTTTGTTACCCCCCCCCCCAGAAGTTCTCTTACTTATGCGGTAACCTCTCCATTATCGTTTTACTCTGTAAAGCATGTTGTTTCCCATATGATTTGGTTTTGCCTCTAAAGTCAACTAAAGTCCTATGCAGCTCCTTTCCACATTGTAATTGTTAATTGATAATTGATTAATTGATTCCTATATCGTCTTTTCAAGCATACATATTAATTTGCATCAATGTGACATTTAACTTTAATGTACACGCTTAATACATTAATGCATAAGATAAACATGATAAAGGAGGCATACCGCGTAAGCATATAGAGCTTGATGTGCTTACAGTCCTCAGTTATACTAAAAACATATAAATGTGTATTTAAAAAATGTTGTTTGTTATGGCATATACTGTATTAGGTTGTCATCTATTTCTTCTATTTGTTTATATTGTTCTTACTGTTGATACAGATTTGTAGTTGTTATCTTTTAAATGGAATTTTGGAACAAAAAGTGTAACTTAAAGATAAACTTGAGTTCTGGTAATGCGATTGCATTGTGAAAGAAAAGGTGTGGAATGGAGCAGAAAAGTTGATCATATAGCATGTAAGTAATGGTGTGTAATGCAAGGTTCTGGAGTCATCAAAATCATCATAAATTTGGCAGAGTCTTGGTAAAGTAACAATCACTTACACAGAAAGATGTATATGGGACAACACACATGATGTCGGGGCTAGTACTACCCTGATTTCCTTATCTTTCTATGCTCATTACTCAGCCAGTATACATTTTCTTCCAAAATTGTTTGGCACATGACATTTTTTTGTAATCTTGAACATTCAGTGTAAGTTTCGTTATATTCTGTGAGAATTCATTTTCTTTTTTTTACCAGAACTCAAGTTTATCTTTAAATTGTTTGATATGAAGAACGCTGATCTTGCCTTTGTACATGTAGAATATTGCAATTCGATCACATTTTAACAAACGAACTGCGGGATAGTCTATCCATGGTTGGGGAAAGAGCTTTTAAAATTCATTTCAAAGAGCTTTATGCATTATTATTTATAACGAGTCAGAGTACAATATATATCATGGAAATCGTTTCATTGTTTCATCAAACATACCATATCGAGTAGAGGTTAGCGATTCTGTTGGATAAAATTTTTATATTCTAAGTGTTTAATATATTTTTCACGCCCTGTACATGCCGGACATTAAAATGTGTTTCATAATTTGTCTATATAGGGCGCCACGCATATTGCCATGTTGTAGTCAACCTATTTCGTGGCTGAATTAATTTCTCATTCTCTCAATATTAACATGTAGAACTATATAGACTCCGTCGCACCATGCTCCCTCGCTTTATTCGACACATTTGATCTTCATAGTTCGATGCTCGAGCGATAATGATAATAACAAAATTATATTTAGCTTTTATATAGCGCTTAATATAAATGTCTCTATAACCCCGATCATTGAGATGCAGAAAATCTCTTCAGCCTAGGAACTATGCCATCTACTCTCTTAATTTCTAGGACTTGAATTTTAAATCTTTCCTGAGACTTAAATTAGTTGAAGTCTTTATGATTTATTTAACTGAATATATGATTTAAAAGTTTTAACGAAAATTACTTCTGCGAATAAATCCTTGAGGACTTAAAACATCTAGATGATGCCATGCATGATGCATGCACCCGCATCCAAAAGTGAACCTTACATTGGACTTCCATTCGAGTTCAATTTTAAGAATTTCTGGGGAAAATGTTGAGATTTATGAAAGTCTCAGAATTTGAGAGAGTAGGGGCGTCCTGTTACCAAGCATTTGTATTATATTGTCGAGATCGCATTTTTTTAAAACAAGTTCATTCATTCTTTCACAGACTATAACTAGCCATGCTGACTATATACCGTAAAAGTAAACGCAAAGCCTAATTCATGAATAAAATGAATGCATATTAAATATCTAATACGAGTGTTGTGAGTATTGATTTTTTTTTAATCCTTGATTTTTAATTTTTTTTTTAAGACTCAAAATAGTTAATCATAAAGCTTAAGGTTTTTTTTTCAAAGGAAATCAACTCTTACAGATAAGATGAATACTAATGACACGATTACATTGTGAAATGAATTGCCTGGAAGCAATAGACCAGTTTACTAACAAAAGTTGCTCTTGACAACCTGAAGGCTTGCTCGACGCTTGCCAGACATAGCAACAAGTAATGTCTCCGGGAAAGAAACATTCATAAAATGGAGTATGATAGTAAACCGGTCTATTGCTGCCAGGTCTACACTGATTTTTTTTGGAATCATCAAAATGAAAAGAAATTGAGTCAATCTTGCCAAAATCACATTGATTCTCTTTTGATTGACCCCTTTCCGTTTCGACGGCTATGATAACCATGTTGTCGGTGATTTTTATGGTCCATCGATCTCTAAGAATTGTTCACTCTACAGAAATTAATAGACTGAATGTCGCCATCTCTAGTTGTCAGTATAAAGTTTGTTTAGAAGGAAAAAAAGACTTCATCGGAAAGGGGTGATTGAATTTAATTAAATTGACATTTGATCGATTTCATTAACATAGAATAGCCTTGAGTTAAAACAAAGACCCCTTCACCAAGAACACATCTAATATGTGTATAACATACGGAGCGTACAAAAACATGTAGGCCCAGTTGGGTTGAGAACGTGAGAGGGCGCATATACGACCTTTGGTGCAGAGTCACAGAGTCTGGTCAATTTGGTTTTATTTGGCCACTCTCTTGTTTTGTGCTTGCCCAACAAAGCAGCAGCAATCTCCATACCTTGTCCAACTCGAATTAAGTTAGCCAAACTCTCCTAATCAATATCTCTACTTTCGGGGATCAAAAAATTACCCAATTAGAGAATTCGGTAGGTTGTTGTTGTTTTTTGGTGTTATTGGCGTTTCATTCTTTTTGAGAATATTTACTCCTTTCACATTTTCCCCCTTTCTTTTTCGTTTACTATTGTAAATTCGTACTCTTCATACATCTCTAGTTCATTTTTCTTCTTCTTCTTCTTTCCCTTCTTCCTTTTCCCTTTTAATAGCTTAATCTCAGATCCACTGGTCCACGAAAACTCCTCACCGCAGTAAAGTTACGCATTTCTCTTTTTATATTTGTTTCTACAGTTTTAAAACTTAATCCTTATCTTTCCATATTAATATAGTTTTTTTATAAACTATTTCTTCCTACAGCATAGCATTTGATTCAAAAGAAAATTAAGAACTGAAAACATTTCTTTGTATAATATAAAACTTATAATGATTTCGACAAACAGGAACAAAAGTAAATTCACTAGTTACATTTCTTGACTTTTAATTATGAATCATTTGGACTATAAATATATTTCCTCTTTTACTGTCTTCTCTCTCTCTCTCTTTCTCTCTCTCTCTCTCTCTCTCTCTCTCTCTCTTTCTCTCTCTCTCTCTCTCTCTCTCTCTCTTTCTCTCTCTCTCTCTCTGTCTCTCTCTCATGGCTGTCTCCCTGTCCATCCCCCGACCCTCTCTCTTTCTCTTCATCTATTAATAAAAGCACATAGGGACTACAGTTTCGGTGAAATGTAGTTTATCATTATAAATATGATTATTATTAGTAGTATCATTATCATCATCACCATTTTATAATAATTTATTTCTTTATTATTATCATTATCATTCTCCTCATCAACAAAAACACTCTCAAAAGTATCTACCAATAAAATTAATAGGTTCTTTTCATGTTCGAATATATATTTGATAATTTGAATCTACGATATTAAAAGGTGACATGAATTCTAGTCAATTGGGTTCAAAAATATCAAAAAAGTTGTTCTATTAAATAAGAAGAGAATAGGCTGTCAAGGAGAGTGCATAACTTTTTACAAAAAGTTATCCTTCGTCACAGATTATTATTTTACGCTCATAGGCGTATACGGCGGCGGTCTAAGGGGCTGCAGCCCCCGCCCCACCCAAGAACTCTGGATGACCACATGATCAGCAGCACGAAGATGATTCACATATCATTTTATATTATCTACTAGATTGTGATGACTAAATTACATTATTTTCCCCCTTTTTTTTATTATAAAAGTGTACAAATACATGTACATCTCCTCGCTAGCTTCGCTCACTCGCCAAATGTTGATACTAAAAAGTCGACATTTGGTCAAGAGATGTCACTTCCTGGCGCAACTTGTGCCCATACACCTAATTAAGTTCCCCTAGGCCTAAATCTCTTTTGGTATTTTAAAATTAATCATGATGTCATGGTTTCATATCTGCTAAAGCCCGCATATATTTAGGTCAAAAGGATTTTTACATGAATCTACATGTACCTGAATATAAGGGCATACCAGTACTATATTTACCTATTTGAATTAATTATTATATCATATTTCATATTCTGTAAAATCTACTTTAAATTCTGGCTAAGGTGAATACAATTTAAGTTTTTACCCCTCTTGCATAAAACTTGTAAAAAATCGAATCTCTTAAAAATGTTCATAGTTTATGTTCTTCAACATTTCCTAAACAATACATCTATTCTACTATATGTAATTATCGGTGTATAACTTTTAGTGGTGTTTTGTTGGTAAAAATGTTCTTTTATCAAATTTTCATAACGGTGTTTGAGACTAAGGACAGTTTGAGACTAATGAAATGCCGCCATCACTTCAAAATTGACCACCACCATTACCATCATAATTATTATCACAACATCACCACGTCTACATCTAAGGCCCAGCTGTGCTCTATACCACAATCACCACCACGTACCATCACTGCCATCAATACCACCACTGCCGTTAGCCCGTTACCAAAACCACCACCACTACTCCATCACTACTTCCCCTATGCACCACCACTTTTATAACCACAAATATCAACACCAACACCTCCACCACTACGCCTACCCCACCAGCACCACTAATTCCATTAGTTATACCACCCCCACCTCGACATTTACTGTTCATATGCCCCCGCCACCATCAGCGTTATCACCAGCACCACCACCACCTGCACCTCTACCACCTACTCCACCAATACCACTACCATCACCACCACCACCATCACTAGCACCGTCAACACTACCAGCATCTCCTCCTCCAACACCAATTCCACACCCACGATTGGCACCACCGCCATTATCACCATCACCACCACTAGCACCACCATATATCATTACCGTGCAACAACATTACCATTTACCACCACTAATCACAACCACCGTGCACTAGCTACCACCTCTGATATTACCACCATACCACCACCACCACCACCACCACCACCACCCACATCCTCCACCATCGTAACCACCAATACCACTACCACCACCACCACCACCACCACCATGCACCACCACCTCAACCACAATCACCACCACCACCACAACCTCCATTGTCGCCAGTTCGCCACCACCATCACCAGCACCACCACGCACCATCAACATTATCCGCCGTCTCCCTGACCCCTCCAATCACTATTCTCTCGCATAACACAATAACAAAAGTCATAAAAATAAGAGTATTTTGCAACAGATCAAGAAATTTGACCAAAAACGAAGGCCTTGCAATGCATGACGGGATATGTCATTGAGCTCTCTCATCCGTGCAGTGCGATGCTGAGATTACGAGAGGCTGGTATCGGGGTACAGCGGTTCGCCGACGGGCAAAACTTCTCAATAGTTTTTTGTGTACAATTGTGAATGTGTACATACGACGTCCAGTTCAAAACTTCCGTACACAGCGTATTGTATTGTATGCGTGGTCATTTTGTTTCAATGGATTGTCCGAAGTCTACATCAAAACAGCTGAATCTGTAAGGGAAATTATACATTTTTGTGACAGTGAGCAAGAAAAAGAAAGGTGAGTGTACCAGATATTTGTATGATCTTGCGGTGCGAGCTTGAGACATTGATTTTTTAGCTGCTGATTTTCTATATTTTTGCGACGAGAGTGAGACCCTTGCGAGTGGGGAAGATGAGGCAGGCAAGATGCGTAGTGTAGAGCTAAGATCTTGAGCTCAGACCCACTCGTAGGGGAACGAGTTGGATGTCAACTCCATGAAAAAGGATCATATAGAGGATCATATAGAGGATCATTTGGATCTTTTAGAATTTTCGGAGGGCTAATTAAACTTATATTTGAAATGTAAATATTTACCGTCTTTATAATAGAGCTATAGAGGGGGAGGAAGACAAGAGAGAAGATGGTAACTTTAATTTGTGCCACCAAAAAAAAAGCCTGATTGCAAAAAAATGGAGAGAGTTTGAGTGTATGTAATTGTAATGAGACAACATCTGGATTGGTCAAGATTGACAGTAAAGGTACTGGTAGCATTTGTCTTACATGTAGTCCTACTGTAAGTGATATATTACAGAGAGTATTATATGTAAGTTGATTTTCGTGATTTATTTACAAAATATTAAATGTTGATAAAATAATAATTTGTAAATATAATGTAGTTGAATGAGATGCATAATTACATTCAAAAATGGAGCAGAACATTGGGTTGTCAGCATATCATTACCATCATGATCATTATAATCATCATTAATGTCTTTCATCATCATTATCATCTTCGTTATCATTCTTAGCATTTGTATCATTAAAATATTCTTTGCAATATCATCATTAATATCATAGTCATCTTCATCATCAGTATCATCACCATTAGTGTGATTATGGTCAGCACAGTCATCATCATCATCATCATCATCATCTTCATCATCTTCATCATCTTCATCATCGTTATCATCATCATCAATTTATAATTATCATTATCTTGATTATGATTCATGATCACTATCAATATCATCTTCTTCATCATCCCCACTGCCACCACCAACACAACCACCTTCACCATCACCACCACCACCATCACCACCACCTCCACCAACACCACCACCACCACCAACACCACCACCTCCACCAACACCTCCACCTCCACCAACACCACCACCTCCACCAACACCACCACCTCCACCAACACCACCACCTCCACCAACACCACCACCTCCACCAACACCACCACCTCCACCAACACCACCACCTCCACCAACACCACCACCTCCACCAACACCACCACCTCCACCAACACCACCACCTCCACCAACACCACCACCTCCACCAACACCACCACCTCCACCAACACCTCCACCTCCACCAACACCACCACCTCCACCAACACCACCACCTCCACCAACACCACCACCTCCACCAACACCACCACCTCCACCAACACCACCACCTCCACCAACACCACCACCTCCACCAACACCACCACCTCCACCAACACCACCACCTCCACCAACACCACCACCTCCACCAACACCACCACCTCCACCAACACCACCACCTCCACCAACACCACCACCTCCACCAACACCACCACCTCCACCAACACCTCCACCTCCACCAACACCACCACCTCCACCAACACCACCACCTCCACCAACACCACCACCTCCACCAACACCACCACCTCCACCAACACCACCACCTCCACCAACACCACCACCTCCACCAACACCACCACCTCCACCAACACCACCACCTCCACCAACACCTCCACCTCCACCAACACCACCACCTCCACCAACACCTCCACCACCACCACCACCACCACCACCACCACCATCATCACCACCACCACCACAACCACCACCAGCACAACCACCATCATCTTTTACTTCCTACTGTTGTGGCAGGAAACCATCCCCAATGATCCATGTACATGTACATGTATACCACAAACTACATTAATGATCATAAACAAAACAAAATCCAGCATCATAGAGCATCATCTACCTGTACAGGTACATGTAGTTGTTTGAGTCCTTGGTGTCAATAATAAATAGTGATTTTAGGCATTGTGGTAAACCCTTCAGATAATTATCGTTATGCTCCTCAATCATCAACTTCATCATCATCATCATCATCATCATCATTTCTTCATTCATTATCATCATCATCATCATTATGATCATCATCATCATCATCTTCATAAATGATCATCATGAACTTCATCATCATCTTCATCATCATCATCATTTATTCATTATCATCGTCACCACCAGTCCACCATCATCATCATTATTATAATGTGTAACTCTATTATCATTTTAAATTCTCCTATGTCGTCTTGCTCATTTGCATTGCTATTACTGTTGTCAAAAACATACATGTGCCTACATGTACATGTATTCAGGTTCATCAGCATTAAATCACATGCATGTAGCACTGGCAGTGTTGCTGCTTATTGCAAGTTGTATTATTGTATGTGCATCTATGCAAAACCACTAAAATTAGACTACATGTATATGCTGGATGCTATAAATAATTTCTATTCTTTCACCTTGTGCCATATTATCATCATTTATTCAGAAATGTTATTTTCAAGAAATCTTGTTATTCCCTCTTAAAATTCAATGAAATTAAATGAAATCTTAATCAATGCCAACAGAAAAATTGAATACTGCTTCCATTGATTTTGGTGCTCATTTCACACTGGTCCTGCAAAAAATTTAATTTGTCTACCGATATGCGCTATGGGTTGAAATCCTCGGCTGCTACATTGTTTTTTGTTGTATTTTACATACACATCCTATGTTTGAAAAAAGGTCAACTTTGGGGGTCCAGAGCTTTTTCCATTAGTTGACCATTCAACCAAATCAGATAAATCGTATATTTTGCAAAACAGAACACAATGCAATTGTTTGAAAGCGATTTGTGGTCAAATTATAGCTCTTTGTAAGGTCACATGAGGCCCATTTACACAGCTCAAAAAAACATTTTGAAAATCCCTTAGGTTTTTGCCATTTACAATACTGGAAAAACCCATTAAAAAATGTCAGTGTTTGCTTACTTTGCTTTTTTGATGAGTAGTGTGCAAGCGCGACTTGTCGTTGTTCTGCATGCAATTGCACAAAAGCAAAGAGAGTCATGTGACCCCAAACCGAAATTTTTCACAGATGTTAATAGAGCTAGCATTTACACTGCAAACATTTGTTAAATTTCTGCTGGCATTTCAACAAACCATACTCTACAGATGGGTTTTTTAACTTGTTTACTGGTAGTTGCCTAGCGACTTCCAACTTCTTCAAATCAGTGCCCTTCTAAACAAAGTACATTGTATGACGACGAATAGCTGAAAAGTTTCGACCACAGCTGTATACCGAACATGTGTTTAGTTACATGTACATGTGGGTACAATGTAGTTCCTCATCCATTAGTGTACCGGTACATTGCACATTATTTTCAGCAAGATTGAGTGAATTTCCTTTCATTTTGATCATTCACAAGTGTCATGCACCACTTCTTATATACTGCATAAACAATCTTTGACAATTGTTTCCACACAGTTTACTCCTTAGTGAGTTGCACGGCCGGCCAGTACTCAATTTGATGTGGAATTGTTTTTCCAAGAAAGATTCACCTCTTGAGAGTGTTCTTCTCGTATTCATACATGTCAACGTAAACACTTGTACTATGAAAAGTGAATTTTACAGGCCTCATCTTCCCTCATGTTTGTTAGTGTGCAGTTCTTCCAATTTATGCATTAAAGTCCTACATTTAAAAATGTTGAAAGCAGTATATGGAAAATGTTACAGGTGCAAGCAATTTTTCTATATATATCTTAATTTCTTATACAGTCTGGAAATGTAGGAAATGTATTTGTATACAAGGACTTGAAACTATCAGATTCCCAGGACAAATGGGCACCCAAATTCTGAGTCCAGACCCCCCCCCCCCCTCCCATTTTAAAATTTTGTAGTTACATAGTTCTCATGCATACTGTAGGTCTACGGACTAAATAGTTCAATCTGGACTTCCTCCCCCAAAAGTTAGTGTGGAGCCCTCGTATTAATTGAGATTAGCTTTAGTTGTATCTAAAAATTATCTATTTTTTCATTCAAACCTCTCTTTTTTTGCTTCTCAATCTTTAAAAAAAAAAAAAAAAAATAATTCTCACTGCCTCCCCCTATTGCTTTATTTAGAACTGCTTTCACATGTACTACATGTATGTAGGCCTATGTGATAAGAGTCAAAATGACATTAAAGACTATACATGTAGTACCGGTAATAATAATAACATACATACATATTACATTTATAAAGTGCTTGATACAATGTTTCTAATCACTTAAAGGTAATACAAAGTTTTGGGAAATTTTGAAAATTGGGTGGATAGTGAATCTTTACAATTTTGATATATTTGGATGCCCCTGTGGATGTATTATAAGCACTCAAAAATTTAACCCCTAAAACACTTCTGTTTTCGAGAAAAATTGAATATAAAAATTTACTGGTACTCCCGGTAAATTTTGATAAATTTCCAATAGCGCCTACGGCCGTACAATGGTACATGTACATTGTAGCTGCGACCATGAAAATCTCAGAATACTGTATGTAGTTGTGATATAATTTCCAAATGGGAATAGCTAATCGGTCGATTTCAGTCAAGAAACATTGTTTCATAGCTAAATTAATATCTTGGTCTTGAGAGGGAGCTATACAACATGAAGAGTTTATTATTTATAATTTCATAACTTTAGACTCGATTTCACCGGGACAACGATCAATGAATATTGTAGGGACGCATATATGCTTCCTATATGTTAATTTGAACCAAATTCATGACCCCATACCAAAACTTTGTAATACAAAAATACAAAGTAATGTAAACCTACAAGTTACAACAATATACTGTTTATGATGATACATAATTCTAATAACTAATTCCTTATAACATTCATAATACTGATATAGCGCTTTATAAATTAACAAACAAAATGTAATTACATTACATATTGAACAGATATTAGGTTTACTCTTGAAGGCTTCTCAAAATCGGGACTCACGTATTCCGTGGGGAAGTTTGTTCCAAAGTTGGAGGGCACATACGGAAATAGTAATCATTTGTGTAGCTACTGTATGCTAAAGATTCTTGAAGACTGAACTCAGAGTTAGTTAGCCAAAAAGAAGAAAAAAGAAAGAGATCAGAGACAGTGGGATCCGTCAAAATAAGATGTGTATTGTGTGCATGTGTAATTTGGTGAGAAAGAGGTGCTAAGGAGATATCAATGAAGTCTGTGGGTGGCATTACACAAGGACGTTAGTCTTTGTCCTCAGACTCTAGTGGATACCACAAAAATATCTTTGTTTTGTAAACATCTAATGATGGTATAGATTCCAAGTATGTGAAGATTGTTTTGTGCATGATCAGCTACTATCTGAATTTCGGATCATAAATGTCTCTAGAAAAGAATAGTTGAAAGAAGATTGACAAGGAAAAACACCTCTACGCGGCAATAAAATGTTTTGTCGAGTAGACTACATATTTTAAGAGGGGGTGTTTGTGGGCACATGAGTGTGTATATTGGTGAGAGTGAGTGTGGGTGTCCGTGTGAATATGTGTGTGTGCGTGGGAGAGAGAGAGAGAGAGAAAGAGAGAAAGAGAAAGAGAGTGAGACAGACAGAGACACAGCAAAAAATAGAGAGCTATTGTATTACCTGCCACGCTCCTTTTGTAACTGATAAGTAAAGATTCCTATTCTTCTATTGATTACAATGAGTGATTCCAGAGGCTATACCCCCCTGTTACTTTAATGTCCATTTCTCATTAAACCCATTCATGTCTATGTCCTTCCGAACCAGTGAGTGGTGACAACAGAACATTTCAAAACAAGACTTCTGGTATACATGTAATACTTGTAGAGTGATACGCCTACACGTCCGTAATTTATAATAAGGATAATAGAAAATGAGATTTGTAAGGCACCAAATCCACTTGAAACAGGCACATTTGTGAAACAAAAAACAAAAAGAGATCACATAAAAGCACCTGCAATTATGAACAAAGGAACAGAAGTACAGTATTAAAGATAGAACATACCAAAAGGACAGAACAGTTATACCGGTACTGAATTAAACAGATTCATGGTTGTATGTTTTAAGATTCTTTTTAAACGCTTCATCTGATCTGCTTTTATGGTTCTTTCAAGGGAGAGCCATTCCACAGTAAAGGCCCCGCGTGAGCAACCCCCCCCCCTCACTGTAGCATTTATGTAGAATATACAGGTAAATGATGTAAATGATTGAATTAGTTGTAAACAACACATCCATCTACATGTTTGCTCTGTATGAATGGGTCCATGTGTAAAATCCACAATTTTTAAGGTCCACGGATAAAATTTAAAAATCGAGAGCTGTATTTCTGATTGTTTTCCAAAAAGTCTCTCCAATTGAGTAATATACATGCGAAGGTCCATTGTAAATCAGCTATTTTAGTACAATGAATGAACAGTACATGTACTTGTATAGCTCACGGCTATCAAATTCAACATTCTTTCTTTTATAATTCTTGCACATCTTCATCTTTCATTCCTCATGGCGGTTTCTTAACTTTTGGTCATCCATATTTGTCCAGTTCTTTGTGTGGTTTCTGTTTCCCAACTCTTGAAACAAAGGCCCTGTGGTGTGTGGTCCCATTGCTTCGTTCTAATGTTTGCAGTTGGTTTTAGACATGGTAATCTCTGCAAGGGCTTCCGGTATACATACAAGTTACCAGTACAGTGCAATACTCCAATTTGTGAAAGAAATTGTGGGGAAGGAATGGGAAAAGGTTGAATGTGAAAAGGACATAATGTAAGAATACAAGGTACTCTGAGATTTGGGAATCATCAAAATGAGAAGAAATTAACTCAGTGTTTTCCTGACACTGACAGTTGCATTTACTGGACACAGACATACATGTATGTATAACATGTGGCACAAGAGTTTGGTCTCTTTCTTATTTTGAATATAGGGGCATTTGATGAGAAATCATTATTCAGGGAACATTTCATCTCTGGTTGGCCTATTCTTTCAAATTTAAAGAATGAGATAGCTCAAAGTTATTTACATGTATCATCTTTAATAAAACTCCACCTTTTACTAGATGCTAAATGTCCCCATGCTTTAACCCTTTCAGGACAGGAATTATTTTTAGGGCTAAATTGATCACAATTGGGCAACAGTAATACTTTCCCTTTTTTGGCTAAATTGTTGAAATAAAATGTAATATCTCTGAAGACAATTAAAACAAGGGTGAGAATGTCAAAAAAGTGGCCCAATTTTTATAAATCTTGATTTTGAATATCTCTACATGTTCCCAATATTATTAGTTTATTTTCCTTTTAAAATTCCTGGCCTCTGAATAAAAATTTATCGAGCCAAAATGTGGAGTGATTGTCATGAAAGGATCAAATCTTTACCAGAAGTCCAGAACCTAACCTACCTACAAATGTAGGCCATCCCAATATATCCCAGTATGCACTGGACATGGTGCAGTTAATTACTTCCTGTAATGTGAGAATTCTTGTTGAAACTTGGGTGGGTGGGGGTCAAGGGTCAAGTGCAAGGCGGGGTAGGGAGGTTGTCAAGTTTAAACTTTAAAGTCATCTCCTGTCATGAAGGTCCACACACATGTGTATGCCACACACATAGATTTTAGTCTCTCTATTCCTTTGAATTTTAGCCCACTTCTCACAAGAAGTCAAAAAATGAAGAAAAAAAACGATGAAGAAATGTTTTATACATGTACATGTTCACTGTAGGGCCTCATCATACTTTATAAAGGTTAGAACTAAAAGGTTTATGAAGTTTATAAATGTTCTTTTCGATAAAAACTATGTACAGTACCTACGTATCAAATTCATCTGTTTTGAGTTGTTGTCATGTACATGTATCAGATTAGAATGGTCAGAATACACTAGAATACAGCTAGCTAACACTGTAGACCTGTTGCTGCTAGGTCATACAAACCTTAGGCAAGGGTTCAAGTGCAAGGCGAAGTAGGATGGTTGTCAAGTTTAAACTATAAAGTCATCTCATGTCATGATGGTCCACACACATGTGTATGCCACACACATACATGTAGCAGATTGGAGTCTCTCTATTCTTTTGAATTTTAGCCCACTTCTCACAAGAAGTAAAAAGAAAAGAAAAATAAAGATGAAGAAAGGTTTTATACTGTACATTTACACTGTAGGGCCTCATCATACTGTATAAAGGTTAGAACTAACAGGTTACAGGTTGTTGAAGTTTATAAATGTTCTTTCCCATAAACACCATGTATTTGATGGTCAGAATGCTTGTAGCATACACTGTAGATCTGTTGCTGCTAGGTCATACAATCCTTAGACAAGATTTCAAGTGCAAATCAGGGTAGGATGGTTGTCAAGGTTTGTGGTCACTCCAGGTCATTATGGTCCACAATCTCCACATGTGTATGCCACATAGATTTTGAGTCTCTATTCATTGTAATATTACCCTTGGACTCTGTCAACTATAAAATAAATGTTCATATATAAAGTTAACTTTTTCCCTTCATAATATGCCTCCCCCAAAAGAAACATGTATGCAACCTGTACTGTACTCCTTCCCCTTAAATACAGTAGGACTCAGAGTCTTAATAATCTCTCCTGAGTTATGGTAAGCAAGTGGTTAGCATTATTCCTTGGTTTTTGTCATGCTACAATAGTCATGCTGATATAGAATACATTTGTTTTTAGCTACAGTACATGTAGCCTAGGTTATAACTGAGAGTCCCTTACTCGGACAAGAGTTCTCATGCAGAACAGAGTTATGATGATTGTCAGGCAAGGCAGGATTACATGCCACACACATAGATTTCAATCTCTACTACTTGCAATATCTCTTGACTCAGAACAAATTAAAACAAAATTGTATGAATTACATACATGTATGAAGGTAAAAAATCTTTCATAACAAAATTGAAATATGGATGTGAATAGATACACATGAAGGTCTGAGGACAATTTACAAGTACTCTTTAAACAACCCCTATTAATGAAAAGGGATTTTTCCCCCCCTCTTCAACAGTGGGGCTTTATTTAATACATTTACAATATTGGAAAACAATGATATAAAATTAGAGAATCATTTACAAAAATCATTTTGATTATTATCCTGCTTCTTCAACTTTGTTATTTTGTTTGTCTTCTTTGAAAATTGAATGAAATTAGTTTAGACTGACTTTATCAGATTCAGTACTTCGTGTTTCTTCTTGGACCCAATACAAGCATTTGCCACATGTTTAGAGGAGGATGTTTTTCTAGCCAAATCAAGACAGTCCCACTCTTACAATTACATCTGTACCGTTTCACCTCGCGATGGCAGGAAAAAAAATAGGTGAAGAAATGAATTCTCACCTCCGAATAAATATTCACATTCCGCGACCTGACAAAATTGATGTTCCGTACTTGTCTGATTCATGAAGGGTGATAGAGCGTGGATGGCCGGCTAGTTTAGTATCCCATTAAAGGGCATTCCAACCTTAAAGGCTTAATGACACATAACATGAGAGACCACAGCATTGTTGTTGCTGTTCCTGTGTTGGCCGGGATGGCCGAAAACAGTTACAAAAATGTAGCTGTACACAATGCATACTGGTACTCATGAGTTATATCTATAAGTTGTGAAAATGAGAAGCGAATCGCATTATTGATAGTAATAATAATAATAAGATATTTCTATACCGCAAATTGCATATTGCCTTTAAGCGGCTTAATGTCATTATTGAAAGCTAAACAAAGAAGAACTTGCAATTCACGGCATCCTACATGTATGTGAATGAGCCCTTATAAAGGACCTGGCACTAAGATGGCTAGGGCCCATTGGCTCAAAAATTTCAAGTCCAGACCTCTCTCTCCCCCCCCCCCCCAAAAAAAAAGTTTTGAAAAACTTAAAGATAGACCCCAGAAATGTCAGTCCAATCAAGACCCCCTTTACAAAAACCCCACAACAAACTGCTTGTTGCTTGGTAGTTTAAAAAAGTGTGTGTCTGAGAAATCAGAGGAATATTAAAGATAAACAATCTGAGATAACTAAATAGATTTTAATTTTAATTTGTCATTTATGATGTGTTTGTGGACGACTCTCGTCATTCTCCTCTAGGACGAGCTACGTGTACAATACAGCCTTGCCCTTTACAGGAGTAGTTCTAAACAGTCTCGCAATTCAGAGTTCAGACCTAAGCTTTAAAAAGACATGTAAGGGTTTGTGCCTGCAAACTTAGTTGCTATCAAGCTTGAATTGCCCTTTAACTTCAATAGACGCTCCATTGATGGCACTTCAAATTCATTGTCAGCGAACGTTCACACAAGAGCGAAAAGTCGTTAACAATGGCTTCAATAACGCGTGTTATGATTTCATCACTCATTTTGACAAATTGGAGCAGAGTGGCAGCATAAAAGGAGCGCGGGGCGTTTAATCTCGGTCATGAAAAGACCGCTTTTATTCCTCTATTATCAACCTCCTGCCACTCACGGTCGCCGAATAATGGCCCGAGACTTATGCAAGCAAGTTAGAGAAATAATGAGCTGCGAGGCACACATTAAATATGACTACACATGAGTTTTGACTTGCTTTGTACTTTTGCCTGTTTTTTCTATATAATTCATGAAAACTACTTGAACCGACCACTACAGTTCTAAAATTAGCATGTACTGTACATGTACATGTACAGGTGTAGCCTAAGAGGGATACAAGCTATTTTTTGTGGGAATTATTGCGAGTTAAAGTCAGGAAGTCAGAATCATTGTAAGAATGATTTCTGTACAAACTACAATTTGTTTAATATTTTCCCTTGAAAGCTAGAAATGAGAAGTGCATGTCCAATGAAGTGAAAAGAAATTAGAATGAGCGAAAAGTAATTAGCATACATGTACATATACAATGAACATGTAGCTCTAGAATGCATTGTTGCTAGGTAGGACAAACATGGATTGTCCTACCTACAGTAACAACACATAATATGCAATTCACATTCTAACTATTGAAATACATTATTTGTAACAGGTGAATGAAGTAATTAGTAACGAGGCACTTAAAAAGATTTGTGCATTTAATTTGATTAAATAACAACACAATTGCCTAATATTATGACTACCCTAATCTTATGATTGTTGGTATAATTGTTGATGTAGAGTATATTTCAGTGTTGTCAGGGTGATTTCTTTACACTTGCAGATTTTTTATTTAAATTACTGCTAATAACAGAGCTCTTTTCAAAAATAATTTCCCATAGTTAGATCACTATTTAACAGGCTCCACTCCATTTTAATTTTTCACTGGTAGGATATACATGTGCCTTGAGAATGTACAGAGAGAAATGTTATGATAACAAAAAGAAAGAAATTTATCTGATGAAATGTACCTGTGATTTGCGTGGCACAATGCAAATTCCAACCCAGCACATAATTTTAATACTGAGCCTCTTTTTTATGATCAACTTATTAAACTAAGCTGTCGTCACGCATGTGATGTGATGAGGTGGAACATTGCTTATTTATAAACAGCCTCTAATATGGCTTGCCCTCCCTCCCCACTCTAATAATAGTCCCACCTCAACCTTGGCTTTCCCTTCAGGTCAAATCCAAGTGACCTTTGACCTCCCTGCCACCCAAGGCTTAGGCCTACCTTGGGTTGCCTAGCTTATCTGGGAGCTAGACTTTCTTTCTGGAGGGATGTGTGGTGGAAAATAGTGTGAGTCGATCTGCTCCAGGGAAAAGGGCCCCCACATTTCTACCATTGTGTGGGTCTGGATTCAAATTCTTTGATCGTTTGATGGTTTTGGGGAAAAATTGGGGAGTGTAACTTCATGTTCATGAATATGATTTATGGTCCACATATTCAATATGGCACATGCATGTAGTTGAAATCGACATTTGCAGGGCAAGTTGTTGGAAGGCAATGTTGACAGCTTGAGTGAGAATTCGATCAGCTTTGAGTCAAAGATGAAAACTTACACAAGTAAATTTATTTTTATTTATATTGAAATTGAAAAGGGATACATGCATTATTGAAACAATAGTTACGAAGTTGACTCAAGCACCCTTTTTTATTTTGGAATTACTCAGAATATATTCCAAATGTGGGCCAAAGCATACAAATATATATTTGTGTGTGTTTGTTTGTTTGTTTCTTGTTGTTGTTGTTGTTGTCCCAACTCTATCCCAAGATTGGTCCTAATTTTGTAATGGTACATTTAATTAAGTCTTTGACTAAGAATAGGCCTCCTCTTTTGGGGGGTATGTTTTATTAAATCAAAACAGAATCAGAATCGTGCAAATAATTGGAGAGTCATTAAAATCAAAACAGAATCAAATTATTTAGAAATAATTGGAGAGTCATTAAAATCCAAGGCCTACTCTATTTCATCAAGTGGTCTCCAAACTAGCTCATGAAACCATTGAATTTTGTGCATCCTATTAAAGCCCCACTGTCCTACTTGTAGCTACAGTGTACTTGCTCCCTCTATATAGAAAAACTTCCCTAATCGGTGCCTGTTGGTCCACCATGATCCTCTTTTTCTTATGTTAGTTAAGAGCTGAGTTGATGAGATAGCCATCTGTCAGTTACCTGGCTGGGTGGTCTAATCCCTTCTGGCCCAGTAGTATTGACGGTCTTTAAAAGTTTGGACATTCGGGCGGCGGACAAAGGGGACAACATCTTCTGTGTCGGACAGTATCTGACATGACTTGTAAGCCTCTGTGCAAGCTTAGGAGGGTAGTTTGGTAATGTGTAAGAGTGCATATATACTGTTTAGGCGCATTTATACTGTCAAATACCTCATTTTGAAAAGTCGCGATGTTTCGTGCACCCGGTTACACTTGTGCTGAAACATCACCGACGGAGCTGTTCAGCGATGTTTTGGCGTGTTTCGGTTGGTAATGCGCATGTGCAGTCTTCCCGACCTTTGACCCCGGCCTGCTATAAGATTTTTAGCGCGCGCAATTTCCAGCTAGCGCTATAGCTAGCTAAATAGCGATACATCCCATGCGCATGCATGCGATATGTTTTGTTTATCTCGCGTGTAGTATTTGAGGCAAGAGTGGATAAGTTACGAAGTACGGACTACGGCTGCTGATTCAGTTTTCCCAAATTCAATCGAAATCTAGTAGTAAAAACGATATGGGAAGGTTAAGAAAATCATCGTTGCTAATTGTTAATTTCATGCTTTCACTCATTTCTCTGAAGCCCTTTTCCCCACGTTTGCAGGGACGCTTGGAAGTCTGGTGGAGGAGCTCTCCCTGCCTCCACATCGAAATCAAGAACTTCATCTCATCATCAGTCCAATGGGAATTGTTCACTTCCATATTAATTAATCTAACAAAACACTCAAATACTACTACTAGACAGATATAGCCAGACGGGAATAACGAAGATTGAATAAAGGATGAGTTAACGGAATTGGAACAAACGGAGCTGAATGAACGGATAACACGCGCGACGATGGAAATGCTATAAATATCACACGGGAAGAACGTGGTTTAAAAGAGCGCGGGTAACAATCCAGAAGTGCCGGAAGTCACGTGCCTAACATCGCGATGTTACAACTGCGAGCGGTTATACTTGCCAAACACGCCAAAACACGCCAAAACACGCCAAAAGATCACACTTCGTTTTGGAATGTTTGGGGCTTGGCATGTCTGCCGGTAAAGCGTAGTTGCCCTTGGTAACATCGCGGCCAGGCTCCGGTTTGGCATTTTTTGGCGTGTTTGGATGACAGTGTAACTGCCCCTTGTGAAGGATCAGGGAGGGAACCCCGTGGTGAAAATACCTCCATGAAATATTCACTTTTCATTTCACGTTTCTTCTGATTTGTGGAAGGCAAAAAAATAGAAAGGTATTCAGAATGACTCAGAAAATGCTGCTTGATCTGTTTGATCTTTGGCTTTTTTTCCTTTTTTCCCCTTGAAAATGAAATCTACAAAATTTCATTTTCTCACCATTTTAGCTTCCATTTCCCGCCATTCTGGCTCTCAACAGATAAATGATATGAAGGCCCGGCCTCTACTATTTCTGTCTTATTCTTATTGAAGGTTCCATAGAATTATTACGATTATGATTATGACTATTATTGTTATTATCATTATTATCAACATTATTATCATTGTTGTTTCTAATATTGACGATGATATTGTTTTATTATGAATATTTGATGATTATTTTTATTTTGATAGTTATGTTGCTATTATTATTCTTATTAATATTGTATTATTATTAATATCGTTATTATTATTATTATTACAAATTTCATTCTTTTTGTTATCTATTGTCATAATATTAATAAGTATTATTAATATCAGGGCTCAACAACATCTCAGTTCAGACCCCCTAACTTTGATTAAAAAAACACAGAAACATATTGCTCAGGCATACATGTCCATGTACATACTAAAAAGTTCAATATACAGAGACCCTCCTCCAAAAACGTTTAATACAGAGGCAGTAGAGCCCTGTTAATTTCATTTGATCTTTATAACGATTATAATTATTGTTATTATTAGTACACATATTATTCTTTGGATAAATGTAAGGCTTTGAAATGAAATATTTTTATATTTATATATTAAGATTTAAGAGATGATTTTGTTGCCTGTTGTTCTGACTTCTAACGAGGCTGGCTAGCTCTTTTTGTTTGTCTAATAATGGAGATACACCTGTACATGCATTAGATTTTTCAAAAGTCTGTTTGATCCAACCATATCCCAAGATATCTACAGATATGTTCATGAACATGTACAATGATATGATTGGCATCATCTGTGCTTTCTCCCCCCCCCCCCCCCCCCCCCCCCACCACCCCTTTCCTCTTTCTCGTAGGACTGGGCACACGTGACTGCAATAAAATTCCTGAGCTTTTCTTCTCTCTATCCTTTACCCTCTCTCCTCCTTCCTCCTCCTCCTCCTCCTCCACCTCTGTCTCCTTTTCCTCTTCATCATAATATCATAATCTGAGGGGTCATGTCTGGGGGTCGTTGCCACAGCAACCGTGCCTGCTGTCAACAGATACTGTAACAATTTTTCATTAACCCCTGCCAGGTTGTTGGCCTCTCCAGGGAGAATGTTTCGGCTCAGGTTTTTTTTTATCCCAGCTTCATCTATTTTTTGATCCATGCTTGTACAGCCTATACAGTGGACCTGCAATGCAGGAATGTGGCTGTTCTCATGTACATGTCTATATTGGATATTATGGCTGTGTTCATTATCGTATTCATATTCATATTTGATAATAATTTATAGATTTTTATTATTTTGTTGATGTTTGTATGGTTGACCTGCAATGCCGTAATGTGATTGTACTTATATACAGTACATGTACATATCTATGATGTAAAAATATGTTTGTGTTTATAATAATATTCATATTTGATAATCACCACTTATTTTGTTTTTGATTGATGCTTTTATGGTAGACTTTACATTGTACAATGCAGGAATAGGTTGTACTCATGTACACTTTACATACAACTTGTCTACAATCCAAAATATGGTTGTGTTCATAATCATATTCATATTTAATAATCATCTTCGGCCTTGCTTGCATGGTAAACCTATAAATCTATAATGTAGGAATGTGGTGGTACTCATGTATATTCCTACCATTTATATACGAAAGTATAGTTGTGCTCATATTCAAATTCATAATGTGTAAGCCCAATGAATTCAACTGCAGTGCAGACTTACTAAAAAGTTACAATGCTTTCCTCTGTTCAAGGGGAGGGCTCCTGCTTAACTTTTGTTCTTGGGGCAATGGGGGGGGGGGGGGGGGGGGGGGGGGGTCAGGTGGGCAACATAGACTGTTTAATATTTTATCTCCAAAATCATTTTTTTTGGTGTCACCTCTTTGGGGAAGAATGTTATGGCTTATATTTGATATACATTTTGTTTATTTAGAGCCAGAAGGCTCTTAACTCATCCTTTAACACAGGTTTAATGCCCTTCTGGCATGGTACATTTGTCATGGCCATTTCTTTTAGCTGTTTCAGATAAGCTTTGAAAACGATAGAAAAAGAAAAGAAGTGATTCCCAATTTTAGGGCTGGCAATGGCATTATCCTGAACATTCTTTGAAAAGTGCTTTGGTGGAAAAAAACATTTGATCATTTATTTCAAATTTAGAAAGCTTTATATAGACTTCAATGTTTCTGTTTTGTTTGCCCTGTTCCAATTGGTTATAAATAATAATAATAATAAATAATAGGAACATTTATATAGTGTGTGATAGTAATGTTTCTAAGAGCTGTTCTATTATTACTCCGGCATTAACTGAGCCGTCCTGATAAGGCGCTCGGGCGTTCAGAGGAATTTCTTTCTACCGGGTACCCATTTACATCACCTGGATGGAGAGTGGCAAAAATGCAGATTACTGTTTTGCCAAAGGACATTAGTGCTGCGGTGCGACTTGAACTGTGAACTGTTTCCTCCAGAGTCCAGTGACATATCCGCTAGACCACGACACCTCTACATGTCTAGTTTGTGTTGATAATACACATCGTAAAATATTCTTTTAAACTACATTTTACTATCTATAGGTCGAAATGTACACGTACAATGTACATCCACTACATGTAGTAGAAAGTCTGTAAGACCATTTTGGCTCACAAACTCAATCTGTTATAGTGAATAATTTCCAGCACTCGACATCAAGCTGGGCCGGGTTGCACATTATCGGGTGTATCGGCCGAGCGGGTCAAACTCCACGCAACCAACCTCTCTTCGGAGCGTCTTTCCAACGGAGCATCGGAACGATTCGTGACATTCCTGGCATCAAACAGTAGGCGATGCACAGCATGGTGCCCCCGTTTTTTTTCCAGGGAGATTTTGTTTTCTGGAATCGGGGCATGTTGTGGTCGATGGTATCTCTGATCTTGCCCCCTCTATGAATTTGAAACAGTTGAGTACAAAGTGAAAATACAAACTAGTGGCAGTTTTAGGATCCTTAAAAAAAAAAAGACACCACTTTGAATTGTAGAAATTCAGTCTTGTTATTTACATGTAATTATTTTGTGGCATGCACCTTTTGCCAAACTAGATCAGTCGCAATATTTGTGAAGGTTTCTGGCATGTTAATGTGTCCTTTTTTACATAGTGAATGGAGAATATAATCCCTCTATTTTTGGAAAAAAAGACAAAAAAAAAGGCAAACACAACAACAAACATATAACCCCCAAACATCAGATAATTTGTTTTCATTGTTATTTCTTTTAATGTTTTTGTTTTTGTATTAATTTTCCTATCATCATCATCACTACCATCTCCATCATCATCATCATCATAATCATCATCATCATCATCATCATCATCATCATCATCATCATCATCATCATCATTATCATAATCATCATCATCATCATCATCATCATCATCATCAACATCACCATCATCATCATCATCATCATCATCATCCTCATCATCATTGTTGCCATTGTCATCATCAACATCATCGTCTGTACTGTCATTTTTCACATGATTATTTAGTTTACAGAATCTTGTGCACAGTAGCCCCATCAGCAAGAATTACATTGTTTTTATCCCCAACTGCATCACAGACATATTTAATACTTCATTTGCTGTAGACAAGACATCTGCTTTAGAAGAAAGATTTAAGAATAGATCATTTTTCATACACAGAATGTACGTCAAATATTTCCTGATGTGTCTGTAAGTTGTGTATGTTTGTGAGAACCGTGTGGAGGAGTTGATGAGAGATATTTGGATTTCAATGCGCTTACTCTTGGGACAATTCAACTATGTGATCAGTTAGCCTTCTGTCACAGGCTCTTATTCTTAAACTTAAAAAACAAAAATGGATATTTTCAAAGTGCCCCTTAAATTTTAAAAAGAGCACTAGTAAAAACTGAAGGGACCCTCCCTAAAAAAAATGTTGAATGTTTGTAACTGGTAATGCATTGCTTCAATAAATGCTGTAATTCAACGTGTCCCCCCCCCCCCCCCCCCCCCCCCCCCCCCCCCCCCCCCCCCCCCCCCCCCCCCCCCCGGGATCACCGCCCCTGGGTAAGGGAAGCAACTTCCACTTGTTTAAAAAAATGTCAACAACAGTTTACGGCAAAATTTGTGATTGGCAATTTTGTTGCAGCATCAAATTTTCTGAAAATGTTGACCGCCAACCAAATCCGTGGAATTTTCTTCCACAAAATAGTTTATGGGTTTCCATTTTCCCCTTTAAATCATATGATTGTTCTCATGCTGAAGTACAATTTAAAACAGATCACTGCATTATTTTACTTACTAAGTGGCTGTCCAAGAAGACTAGCTGACCTTTTGAAGTCAAAAGAAGGCCAATGGCCTCTGTATCACCAAAGTAGTAAGAAACAGATGAAACACAGCTTGGCTTTCTGGGCTAAGCTCTTCTCTTGTTCCGCATACAAATGTGAGATTAGGAATACATGGAGGACAAGGTTACAAAGAAATCAGTCTTTTCTTTCACTTTTTTCCAGGGGAGGGGGGGGGGGGGTTATTTATGTATTATAGAGAAAGTAAAGACAGAGCTTAGTTCCTAATAATAAATTACGCATATTTGGGAAAATGCTTTGTAGTTACATGAAAAAAGTTTGATATTCAGAAGAATATCACCACTAGGAGTATTCATGTAGAAGAATTTAGGTTACCAAAAGATGAAGGTTTTATCACTTATGATAATTCAAGATATTTATTGAATAATAACCATAAAAACACACTAAAAACTAGAAATTTAATTCGTCACGAAGACGAATAAGGTGGTCTATCTAAGTCTTATGATAGAATTGAGAATGGGAGAAGTTATATAGACATGTAAACAATGATGATCATGATGACCATGATGATGATCATGATAGTAAAGGTGATGATGATGATGATAATGATAATGTTATATAATGATAACAACGATAATGATGATGATGAGCATAAGCATGATCCTGACATTTGATTGAAAAAATAAGGAAATATTTAGATAGCAAATTAGTCTCAGCTACAACATATTAAAATTTGGGAGAAAACTGTTGAATAACAACTGAGATACTGGTCAAAACACCTTGTTATGCAGATTCATGTTTTGAAAAAAGTGACCTCCCATAGACATAACACGCAAATATGACAAATTATGCATTGTCGCTATCAATGGAATATTTAACTATGATGACGTCATCGAAATGAAAAATGAATGTCATATTTGTGATAGAGAATTATCTCAGCTACAACATATCAAAATCTGAGAGAAAATCGATCACAGATAAGTGAGATAATCTCAATTAAACAAAGACAAAAATGACGTCATCAACAAAAAACATTTGTTTGAGTTTAGATGCCAATATGATGACTTTGTTTCACTTTGTACGAGTCAGGGTGGTATGAAATCATATCTACAACTCATGCTTTTTCCAACCATGATATAAAAATTGGGGGTCGATGGACTATCTGAAGAGCTATTTCAATTTTTAAAATGGCATGTTTTTGATGAAATTTGCATTATATTGCCTATAGCAGCACGCGCGGATTTTGAACTTTGACGCACGCTCACGGCCTTATGAAATATGAAGAGTGACTGAAATTGATGTAACTTGTCAATTACGCTAAGAGGAATCCAAATCATGTAAACGCGCAACGCGCGCGGGGACATGTACGGACGGAAAATTTTGAAATGCTTAAAATGACCTGATTCGTACTCTCGTTTAATAGTTAAGTGATTTTGAGCATTTTAAAATTTTGACGCGCGCGTACGTGCGCGTCATGACCTTTATGTGACCTTTGATGACATGACTTGTTGACCCTTGACTTGAAGTATATGTGATATGAATATGAATGACCTTTGCTTATGCATCATGAAGATATGATGGATAACGTGATTTCACAAAATGGCGCCTGGATGACGTCACGATGACCTGATGACCTTGAAAAGGTTACTGTCACGTCTCATGACAATGACCTATGACTGTGTCAAAATTGAAAGAAATTAACACAACCGATCTTGAGTTAACCGATGAACAAAAAACGGGGAGAAATAAAAATAAATAATAATAATACTAAATAAATAAAGAAAGAAAATTCTGACGAAAACAATAGGTGATCTGTTTTCAACAGACCACCTAACTAGAAATGTAATTCGTCACGAAGACGAATAAGGTGGTCTGTGTAAGTCTCATGATAGATTTGAGAATGGGAGAAATTATATATGACATGTAAACAATGATGATCATGATGAACATGATGATGATCATGATAGTAAAGGTGATGATGATGATAATGATAATGTTATATGATGATAAAAACGATAATGTTAATGATGATGATAATGATCATGATCATGATGATGTTGATGATGATCATCTTTAGACCATGATGATGATGATGGTGGTGACATTGATGATGATGATGATGATGATCATATTGATGATGATATTGATGATGATGAGCATGAGCATGATCCTGACATCTGATTGAAAAAAAATGAGGAAATATTTAGCATATAGTCTCAGCTACAACATTCTAAGATTTGGGAGAAAACTGTTGAATAACAACCGAGATACTGGTCAAAACACATTGTCATGCAGATTCATGTTTTGAAAAAAGTGACCTCCCATAGACATAACACGCAAATATGACAAATTATGCATTGTCGCCTTTAATCGAATATTTTACAATGATGACGTCATCTAAATAAAAAATAAATGACATACTTCTAGTAGAGAATTATCTGAGCTACAACATATCAAAATCTGGGAGAAAATCGATGACCGATAAGTGAGATAATCTCAATTAAACAAAGACAAAAATGACGTCATCAACAAAATACATTTGTTTGAGTTTAGATGCCAATATGATGACTTTATTTCACTTTGTACGAGTCAGGGTGGTATGAAATCATATCTCCAACTCATACTTTCTCCAACCATGATATAAAAATTGGGGGTCAATGGACTATCTGAAGAGCTATTTCGATTTTTAAAATGGCATGTTTTTGATCATATTTGCATTAAATTGACAATAGCAGTACGCGCGGATTTTGAACTTTGACGCACGCTCACGGCCTTATGAAATATGAAGAGTGACTGAAATTGATGTAAATTGTCAATTACGTTAAGAGAAATCCAAATCATGTAAACATTTTGAATTTGACCTTTTCCGCGCGCCGTGAGCGCGCGCAACGCGCGCGGGGACACGTACGGACGGAAATTTTTGAAATGCTTAAAATGACCTGATTCGTACTCTCGTTTAATAGTTAAGTGATTTTGAGCATTTTAAAATTTTGACGCGCGCGTACGTGAGCGTCATGACC
This sequence comes from Strongylocentrotus purpuratus, assembly GCF_000002235.5. Taxonomy (NCBI): domain Eukaryota; kingdom Metazoa; phylum Echinodermata; class Echinoidea; order Camarodonta; family Strongylocentrotidae; genus Strongylocentrotus; species Strongylocentrotus purpuratus. The sequence goes on from NW_022145594.1 coordinate 33,472,860, forward strand.
TTTATGTGACCTTTGATGACATGACTTGTTGACCCTTGACCTGAAGTATATGTGATATGAATATGAATGACCTTTGCTTAGGCATCATGAAGATATGATGGATAACGTGATTTCACAAAATGGCGCCTGGATGACGTCACGATGACCTGATGACCTTGAAAAGGTTACTGTCACGTCTCATGACAATGACCTATGACTGTGTCAAAATTGAAAGAAATTAACACAACCGATCTTGAGTTAACCGATGAACAAAAAACGTGGAGAAATAAAAATAAATAATAATAAATAAATAAATAAATAAATAAAGAAAGAAAATTCTGACGAAAACAATAGGTGATCTGTCGAAAACGACAGACCACCTAATAATAGAAAAATACAGTATGGAACATGGAAAGGACCAGTTGAAAACTTTATACTTGTGAGGCCTACATTTACTCATACATACATGTATTAATTTGTTTATTGTGACCATGGTTTGATGTCATACAAATGAAACACATCATAAAAAAAGGTTATACATACCAGTGATACATACATGTAGTACATGTCAATAAACAAAAAGTAGAATGACAGGGAAAGCGTAAAGAACTGTAAGAGGTTTATCACATGCATTGTACATGGATGTTGTATAATACACTCATACCTGACATCTTCATGTATAGGCTGACATGACTTCATATGAATTTGAACTAACATCAAATATTCACCTCCGTAAGCCTGACAGTTCATCACATGCTCAGTTTATGTGTACACAATGAAACACCCATGATTCCCTGCCCATGTTTTGTTTTGGCTTTCCCCTTTTTTTCAACAGAAATATTTCCTCCAACCTGTCTTGTGCTCTCTTTTCTTACATTCAATGGATTGGATGCTATCAAAGATTTAAGAAGACTAGTCTGGCCTCACCATTTTGTAAATACTGTGCTAATTGTTAAATAATACCTGTGAGTGGCCTTTTGACAAAAGAACAAGTTTCATGAAGAGGCTGACGAAATGTGAAAGAAGAGATGTATCATTGTGAAGCAGTGGAACTTCAGGCTGTAAGTTGTCACAGAATTTTGAAGTTATTGTTACATTATTTTGCCTAAATTATTACTAATATTTCAATACGTATTTGCTCTATAAATGTAATTATGATATACATTTACTGTAGCATATTTTATGTCAGACTATACAATGGAAAATTAATCTTATTTTTGTATCAATATTTTCTTCTTTTTGCCTAGAATATTGCCAAGATGACAGCTGTAGTCCTACGTGTGTATAATTGAAGATCATCATAGCCTACATAGTACATACAGTAGATGACATTCAGAAAAAGGGTAAGTACACATAGATCTATAGATTTATTTGACTCTCCTGTCTCCCTCTTGTTTCCTTCATCTCTTAGTCACAGTCACTTTCTCTCCCCCTTCTTTTATCTTTTGGTCACTTTACCTTTTGTATGATGTGTTTCAGCTGGATAACGTCAGGGCTCCATATTAACTTTTTTTATTTTTTATACTGGGAATCTAGATTGAAAAGTTAAGGTCTGTATATATTGGCCCTCTATTTAATTCAATTTTTTTTCAGGGGGGGGGGGGGGGGAGGGGGAGTAAGGAGAGGAGATCATAGTTAAAATTCAGAGGCTAATGCACACTGTAGATCCCTAGATTACAGGTATGTGTGAGGTCAAGGCTTGTACAGCAGGTCGGCAAGGGAAGTCAATGATTGATGTTTCTAAGAGTTGAAGTGCTCCCTCTTTTGTTGTACTTGAACCACTCTTGTCCTTGAGTACTATCAGAGCTCTTGAACTTGTCTTCATAGTCCTATTTAGTCCTATTTGGAAATGCCAAGTAGTATACCAGGTTTTCGTCTTACTACTTGTAGCTACTTGCGCCCGCTTACAACAAACAATGCCTAATCGGTGACCATTGGTCCCCCATGATCCTCTTTTTCTTATGTTAACTGAGAGCTGAGTTGATGAGATAACCACCTGTCCAGTGACCTTGCAGGGCGCTCTAATCCCTCCTGTAAACTATGGCAGATAAGCTTTAAATCATTTTCTCTTTTCTCTTTCTCTTAACCCATACACGTACATAGGATCCTTTTTCATGATTTACACAACGTTTGTCTTGTGAATGAATAGTATTTTCAATTTTGTTAATGACTTGGAGATTGTAATTTCAAATTAAAAACAAAGAAATTAGTTTAGTGCCCCTCACCCTTAAATTTGTTTAAATTTGTGAGTCTGGTGTTAGATCCTTGGGGCCCATACCCTGTTGGTGTTGCGCCCAGGTTAACGCCCTTCTGGCTCTCAAAAGGTAATTTATTCTCATACATGTAGATGTTCTACTAGGTGAATACTATCTGCGTCTGCTCAGCGCTATAAGGGCATAAGTACATATACTTGAACAGAGGGTTAATGCCCTTTTGGCTCTGACTATCCTAGTTTTTCACTGTCAGGTGTTGGTGTGTTGCCTGATGTTTGAATCGTTCTTAGTAAATCAACACTTCGCAGGTGCCGGATCAAATACGGGCAAATCTTTCTCTAAACCTCCAGAGTAAACTTCCTCCTTTTCGTCAGTCCCAATGCACAGTTGAACGTGAGGTAAACTGCCTTTCCTTTGCCATAAAAGTTCCCGGAAGGAAAGTCAAAAGAGGTTCTAAGCAAACAGGTTCCTTTGATAATAATTTCACGGGTATTTCCGGAGTTTATGCAAAATTTTGGAACGAAAGCATTGCTACAAATATTCATCAATATGATTTTAATTTGACATTGGTTGAATATTGATTTTCTTAATTTATAGATATACTGTATATACACTCATTTTGAAACCTGTGCCTGCATGTACAGATTAAACACATTGGAAAGGCTTTGTTTAATCAGTTAAACTGATGGAGTAAACTGCATCTCATTTTTGCATAAATTTCTTAAATTTGAAAGTTGATTCAGCCGAATCAGGTCGATTTGTCCCCTTTGAACAGATTGCTCATAATTCTTGTAGAAGAAAAGAAAGACCTGAAAATACTTATGCTTTTGGACATTCAAAACCCATACATCCATATATATCTACACAGGATTTGTCCCAGGAAAATAAGGAAGGAATCGCAAGCAAGGCAAATATGAGGAGGCTATCTTACAGCACCTCTGTAAATAATTGGTCCTTAGCTGGCACGTTTAGCTCCAATAAAATAAATCCATGTTCCTGCAATTCCCTTTTGTGATATCCTGACAAATATCATGGTATGAATGAAAAAGGCTGAGCGGAAGTTTGAAGACGTTAACAATAATGCAGACCTAAATAATATATACATTGTATGGAGGGGTGGTGAAAGGGGGGGGGGGGGTGGAGAGGGAAGTAATGGACAAAAATGAAAAGAGTCAAGGTTTAAATGGTTATTTTTTTTTAATTAGATGTGGATAGAAAAGGATAATTTTTCTGGCCTTATTCCCCAGGAGAACACTAATTTTATCTAGTCAGATGTCTACTTTTCTTCAAATTTTATTCTTGGACAGGAAGTGAAAAGATAAGTGATGGACAAGCAAGGTTAGAACTTGGAAATATATGTATTTTGATAAAAAATTAATGCTGATTACAATTACATCAAGTGCCTACACAGACTCTGGTTAGTTATAATGATAAATGAAGGGGGTTAAAGACTTTAATAATAATAAAAAATAATAATGATAGGCATTTATATAGCGCCATCTATCTAGACAATTCTATTCCGAGGCGCACAAATTAACTATTACTCCGGCTTTAGCCTAGCTGCCATTACAGCCCTCTAGCATTTCATGGAAAACATTCCTGCCAGGTACCCATTTACCCCACCCGGGTCAAGTGTGGCAAATGAAGATTAATGCCTTGCAAAAGGACATAAGTGCCGTGTTGGGGATTGAACCACTACCTTCGAATTTCAAGTCAAGTGCTTAAACCACTTGACTACGACACTTCTACTTTATTCATTGGTGAATGCCATTTGGGTTAAGACTGGAAATAGTATCGAGTGAACTGTGCCTGTACTTGCACATTATTTGCACATATCTGGGCTACTACCCCAAGGGTTCAACTTCACTTTAATGAGATAATGTGTAACTGAAAACTACTAGTAAACTACTGGTAGACTGTAAAGAAGATCGCCCTCTGTACAGTCGTGGTTACTTTACCTGACTGCTAAGAAAGCATTGTTAATAAGCAACCAGAGGACCAACGGCTTTAGGTCCTCTCCGAAAGACCTGGTAATGAGGATTAATGCCTTACCAAAGGGCACTAGTGCATCACCTTGGTTTCGAACCCGGGTCGCCTGATTACGAGTCCACTGCTCTACCAACTGAGCTATCGCGTATATGAAATGTTCTTGTAGCATTGTGTGAACAGACCCTAAATATCCATGTTATTGCCAGGTATTTGAGCTATGACCCCAAGGGTTCAACTTCACATTAATGAGATAATGTGTAACTGAAAACTACTAGTAAATTGGTAAGACTGTACAAAAAAAAAATCGCTCTCTGTACAGAAATATTAAATGTTCTTGTAAGCATTGTGTGAACAGACCCTGAATCTCCACGTTATTGCCAGGTATTTGGGGTATGACCCTGGGGGTTGAACTTCATGTTATTGAGATAAACATGGGTGTGTTTACTTTCTCTATTCCCTGTCAATACATTGGCCTGCCACGTCCTGGTGCTGATAAATGTGTTTCCTCTAAATTCACAATGTATACAGTGGAAAGTTTGCTCGTATTTTATGATGGCTTTGGGGTGTTGAAGGAAAGAGGGTGGTAGAGAGAGAGAGAGAGAGAGAGATAGAGAGAGAAAGGGGGGGGGGGAGAGACAGAGAGAGACAGAGAGAGACAGACAGAGAGAGAGAGACAGAGAGAGAGAGAGAGACAGAGAGGCAGAGAGACAGAGAGAAGAGTGAGAGAGAGGGGAAAGGGGGGGGGGGGGGGGTGGAGGGATACAATGAGGGGGGAAATGTATCTCCCCTCCATTCACAATGTATACAGTGGAAAGTTTGCTAGTATTTTATGATGGCTTTGGGGTGTTGAAGGAAAGAGGGTGGTAGAGAGAGAGAGAGAGAGATATAGAGAAAGAAGAAGGGGGAGAGACAGACAAAGACAGAGAGAGACAGAGAGAGACAAACAGAGAGAGAGACAGAGAGAGAGAGAGAGAGAGACAGAGAGGCAGAGAGACAGAGAGAAGAAAGAGAGAGGGGGAAAGGGGGGGGGGGGGGTGGAGGGATACAAGGAGGGGGAAATGTATCTCCTTTCTATTCACGATGTATACAGTGGAAAGTTTGCTCGTATTTTGTGATGGCTTTGGGGGTGTTGAAGGAAAGAGAGGGGTGGGAAAGGGGAGGGGGGAGGGAGGGAGGGAGGGAGGGAGGGAGGGAGGGAGGGAGGGAGGGAGGGAGAGGGGGGGGGGAGGGTGGATGGATACAAGGAGGGGGAAAATGTATCTCCTCACCTTTCATATTGTAAACAGTTACTATAGGCGTGTCTGCACTATCTCGAGATTGCCAAATATCCAGCTATTTGAATTATCCCGATCGCAAACTATCCAGCTTATTTGCGTCTTCATTAGACCGAAGTAGCAAATTAGCTGGATAGTTGGTCGGGATAATATCCCAAGATATCTCGGTCTAGTTTGCGGTTTTCCGTGTTTACTCGAGGTCAGTGGTTGCGAGGTCAGCGCTGAGCGGTATAGATCGCATGTGCGAACCGGAAATCGTTGTGCATGATGGGATCGGGATAATTGACTCCGTACTTCGGTCTAATGAAGACGGTCGCAAACTATCCCGCTAGTTCGGAAATAGAAGGATATTTTGCAAACTAGACCGAGATATCTTGGGATATTATCCCGACCAACTATCCAGCTAATTTGCCACTTCGGTCTAATGAAGACGCAAATAGCTGGATAGTTTCGATCGGGATAGTTCAAAATAGCTGGATATTTGGCAATCTCGAGATAGTGCAGACACGCCTTATGTGGTATAAGTTTGTCCATTTTTTACGATGGTTTTGAGCATTTGAGGTGTTGACGGAAGGGTGAGTGACTGTAAAGCAGTGAGAAAGAGAGAAAGAGAAACAGAAAGAGAAAGAGATGTAGAAAGAGAGAGAGAAGAAGAGAGAGAAGGAGGAGAAGAAGAAGGCGTAGGAGGAAGAAAGAAAGAAGGAAAGACAGAAAAGAAAAAGAAAGAAAAACAAAATCTTTCTTTATTCCTTGTGAGATTTTTTTAACAGGGATATTTCTTTCCTTGACTATTCATGTTTGTGCAAGGTCTCCCTCTTGTGTCAAGTATTTGTCAGTGTGCCAGCTCATAAATCATGCAAATCTCATTCAGGGCTGTGTTGATAGGTGAAGCTAGAGGTCAACTGAGGTTAAGTGCCTCAAAGAGGTTATGGTGTATGGGGTGGAGGGGAGGAAGGAGAGTGGGTAGAGGGTCACTGGATGGAAGAGGGGAGGAAAGATAGACAGATGGAAAGAAAATAGTGGTGTTGGGAAGGTTTATGGGAGATGCGATTAAAGAATGATGTTGTGTTTTGATTCTGAACATGTAATTTTTCCTTTTTTAAACATTTAGGAAAGTACATGTATTAAGAAAAATAGTCTTAGGAATACTCTAAATAAAGTAATACAAAATAAAAAAACTTATATTTTTTCATTTTAGAAATGTTTATGATTAAGAAAGAAAATATATACAGCTACAAAAAGAGAGAAAGAAAAAAAAATCATATTTTTTCATTGTACAAGAAAAGGTAAGAGATAAACAGTATGTTGACAGTGTAGGCTTAATTACATGAAGCTAGCAAAACAGATTGAACAGAGAAAAAAATACATGGGGGATCGGGGCGAAGAAGCCCCCAAAATGCCAAAAAGAGCCCCCGACAGTAATTAAAGAGCCCCCCAAATTTTGCATAGAGTTCAATGCAAAACAAATGAAAGAGTGTTATTTTCATGCGAGCAAGCTTTAAAAGTAGCCCCCAACATTTTTATAATATTTTTCCCCCTGAAATAGATAAAAAAGTTGGATACATGTAGGATTGAGAACTAGTTGAGAGAGGGAGAGAAAGAGAGAGAGAGAGAGAGAGAGAGAGAGAGAGAGAGAAATAAATGGAATAGTGACCAAAGAAAGAGCAGGGCATACCCCAAAATAGCAAATATTTGAATAGTTGAACTTGGGGTAACGGTAATCACCGTTATAAAGTGTCACTTTGATGAATAGCTCTGTTTTGCCTCTCTCCGAATTAAAAGAAGGCTCACCATAACGCCCGGCCACACCTGTCTGCGTTGGGGAGGCCATAGCAGCACCCCTAAGGGACCCATTTGGGCACCGTTCCGAGAGTACCAGAGCCGAGGAGAGGCTCCTGAAATGGAGGGGCATCCTTTTAATATCCAGTCAGATGTAGGCCTATGTTTTTGGTTGTGATGTGTAGAGACTGATGCATATTTTCGTGGAATTGCATTTTGCCTTCTTTATGAACACTTTTCTTATAGCATAACAGGAGATCTCCCTGATTGCACATTATTTGACACCCCAGGAAAAAATGCTGATCTTGCACTTTGTAAATAATAATTTATCATTTGGTTTGCGATACTGTCAGGCCTGATAATTACCCGATTTAAATCGGGGTGGTTGAGGAATTTTTTATTTTTATTTATTTTTATTTTTTAGTGCTAACTATCACCCCTGTGCTATCCATGATAACCTAAATAAAATAAAGTCCTCTCTTTACTACAGGAACTGCAATTTTTGTAAACTCTATTTCTTTTTTTATTACAAGCCCTCTTCCAGGAAAAGCATGTGGAATTAAAAATCTGTGTAGTAGTTCTTCAGATAAAACAACTGGATTAATGAACCTTCCCATATTAAACCTTCAGAATTACACATTATCTGAAATATGACTAGTATTACTATTGTATGCACATTTTTTGATTATGTAGGATGTTCCCTACAACTTTATGCGTTGTTTTCGCCAATTTTACCTTACCCCGTTCAAACCCATCCTTAATTCTATTTTACCCGCAGTTATCCTTGAAAGGGGTTGCCATTTAGAGGTCAATTTGAAGGAGCAGAGGTTTGCAAACTTGCTGTTTTATGGCTCTATCCCAAGCCTATCTCACACTCCTTGAAAACGTGTCTATTAGACTCTTTTACACAAGATAAGAAATTCATACATAAATACATTTTCATGATGAAATATGTTTTAAAAGACTTGTCTAAAGAGAAGTAAGGTAATTCATCTGAAATTCATACATTTTTATGAAGAAACTTGATTAAAGAAATGCATATCGTAAATCTCACAGTGGAAGGGACACCCAGACAAGATATATACTTTATTGCTTAAAGATCTTAGAGAAAAAAATATCCTTGTTAGAGAAGAACATTGTACATGTACATGCCATGGGAGGGTAAAACTCTCATACTGCAGGCCCCTGGAGTTTCTGAACATTCTATAGTTTTTCTTATAATACCATGAGTCAAACCTGAGTTTTTACAGAGTTTTCAATATTTAATGAAGCTCGGCCCTCATCTGTGCTGTACGACTTTGCAGTATACAACATTCAGAAGGCAAAATATAAGTACTTTTATTATTTTATCTATAGAGATTTACTATAAAACATTGTATAGTATTTCTTGCCTGAATAGGGTCTAAGTAAGTTGTCTGGAGGGGGACGAACAAATTTGTCTTGGTTGTCATGGCAATGACATTGGATGGTTCAAGGTTTATGCTTGATGCTGGTCAAATTCGGCAGGTGTGTGGTATATTTCACTGTCTTTGTTCATAGTAGGTATGATGGGGTTGGGATTTAACCGGAAAAACAGAGGAAAACAAAATACTTAGGGAGAAGTCTGGTAAAGTAAGTTAGTGGGTGTTTTGACAATTAAGGTATACATTTCAGATACAAAATTGATGCTGAATGATGTAAATATCCCCCCCCCCCAAAAAAAAAAAGAAGAAGAAAAGACACACAGAAAAAATGAGAAAAGAGTTTGCTGTAAAATTAAAAATAAGGTGTGAAAAACAGGTACAAGGAGACACAAACAGATACCAACGAATATAAAACATGTTAAATAATGAAAAATACAAGAAAAATGTTTAAAGGCTGAAAAATAGAAAGAGAACTAGAATTTAATTCGTCACGAGGACGAATAAGGTGGTCTGTCTAAGTCTTATGATAGATTTGAGGATGGGAGAAGTTATATAGACATGTAAACAATGATGATCATGATGAACATGATGATGATCATGATAGTAAAGGTGAAAATGATGATAATGATAATGTTAGATGATAAAAACGATAATGTTAATGATGATGACCATGAGCATGATCCTGACATCTGATTAAAAAAAATGAGGAAATATTTAAATAGCAAATAGTCTCAGCTACAACATAATTAAATTTGGGAGAAAATCGATCACTGATAAGTGAGATAATCTCAATTAAACAAAGACAAAAATGACGTAATCAACAAAATACATTTTTTTTAGTTTAGATGCCAATATGATGACTTTGTTTCACTTTGTACGAGTCAGGGTGGTATGAAATCATATCTCCAACTCATGCTTTTTCCAACCATGATATAAAAATTGGGGGTCAATGGACTATCTGAAGAGCTATTTCGATTTTTAAAATGGCATGTTTTTGATCAAATTTGCATTATATTGCCCATAGCAGTACGCGCGGATTTTGAACTCTGACGCGCGCTCACGGCCTTATGAAGGATCAAGAGTGACTGAAATTAATGTAAATTGTCAATTACGGTAAGAGGAATCCAAATCATGTAAACATTTTGAATTTGACCTTTTCCGCGCGCTGTGAGCGCGCACAACGCGCGCGGGGACACATTCGGACGGAAAATTTTGAAATGCTCAAAATGACCTGATTCGTACTCTCGTTTAATAGTTAAGTGATTTTGAGCAATTCTAAATTTTGACGCGCGCGTCATGACCTTTATGTGACCTTTGATGACAGGACCTGTTGACCCTTGACCTGAAGTATATGTGATATGAATATGAATGAACTTTGAGTACGCATCATGAAGAAATGATGAATAATGTGATTTCACAAAATGGCGCCTGGATGACGTCACGATAAGTTGATGACCTTGAAAATGTTCCTGTCACGTCTCATGATGACTACCTATGACTGTGTCAAAATTGAGAAAAATTGGGTGGATGGATATTGAGAAATCGGTTGCACAAAAAAGTGGAGAAATAAATAAAAATAAATAATAATAATAATAAAGAAAGAAAATTCTGACGAAATCAATAGGTGGTCTGTTGACAACAGACCACCTAATTAAAATTTCCTCTTATGATGTGATGGAATTGCATGCCTTAAATAGCTGAACTTGACATCTTAGATCGGCAATTTTATGCAATCATATCCCATGATCATGAAATAAGTGTGTTTTTTGTCACAGATGACAGACATGTTGAATTTATGAAAGAAATTGTTCAACAAATAACTCAGTACAGCAATAAATTAGAATTGCCTCAGAATAATGTGAAACTTGATCATGAGTGTTTGGAATTACATCCTTCTACTTTTCATGTGAAATTGTTTCAAAATGATGAAAGTTTGATATTTATTGGAGAATAACTTTATTTTATGGTTGAAATGTATCCCCTCCACTTGGTCCTGAGTTCGACCCATTTTGGTAAAATGGTGTCACTTTCTTTTGAGTTTAACCCTGATTATGCCGCCAGTTCAATGCATTAGTACCCTGTAGTCTTTGGGCGCGTTCATGCTTGATTTTGACGGCCAGAATCAGGCATCTGTTACGCGTTTAGTTTAAAACATGATTGCGTTCATGCTCACTTTGTAGAATCACCGAAAAACGGCGATCACGATCGCCGATCGTAAACTCACAAAAAGATACGTTTACAATTTGTAAACACGTTTAAATGGGGTCAACGCACTGACCTCTAGTAGGTCTACGTAGCATGCACACACAGGTTTGCGAATCCAGCTGAAGGCCACCCAAGGAGAATTGCCTGGAGAAGTGAGCATGAACAGTGCACCGTGGAACTGCGATTACGATGAGCGTTTACGATGAGCGTTACAAATCGCTCATTCTGCCTTCAAAATTTAAGCATGAACGCGCCCTAAAAGAAGTTGGTGTTGTGGTATAGTGGTTCATTCACTTGACTCTCAATCCAAGGGTCGAGGGTTCAAATCCCAGCCTGGCACTAATGTCCTTTGGTAAAACATTTGTCACCCTTAACACAGGTGTAAATGGGTACCTGGCAAATTGCAAGGGTAATGATAATTGCAGAGCACGCAGACAGAATACTGTAAACACTGATGTGGCTACCTTAGGGAAATAAGACCCAATTATTTATTATAAAGGTATATAAATCCTTGGCTAGTCCCACAGAAGAGGATCTTTTTACTCAAAAGCCTCTTTCGTAACTGGCAGAAAAAAATGATATCGTGAACTATAAGTTAAGTAATTCTTTGTTATTTTAGGTTTCCGTAATTGCCTGTCAAACAATACCATACTATTATTTGTTCAGTTTTGCATTGTATTAATCAGTCTTCTCTTCATCTTGCAAAAAGTTACACTATAATTTTTCAGCATGTGAAATTGAATGTTCTAGTAATATATGTCAGGAAAGATTCAAAGCTGCAACATGAATATATGGAAATAAAGAACAAAAAATGTGTTGTTGCCTGTTCCAATACACAAGACAGTCATTGATGGTCGGCATAAACACCTCCTGCAAATCCATCTCTCGAGAACATTCTTGGTTTTATTTCGTTTTCCTGCTCGGTGCAATACCTGTCACTCCTTGCCAAGAGGTTAGTCAATCATGACACCAGAGGCGACATCTTGCACCCTCACACCCTGACTGTCCCCCTACCGCCCCCTCCACCACCCCTGTGGTACCCCTTCCCCACCCCATCCTCACCCCTCCATCACCCCTCTACCACCCTAATCCTCTCCCCATCCATTATCCTCCACCACCTCTGTTGTACCCCTCCACCACCCTAATCCTCACCCCTCCACCACCCCCTCCATACACCTCTTCCACACACCTCCACCACTCTAATCCTCTTCCCATCCATTATCCTCCAACACCTCTGTTGTACCCCTTCCCCACCCCATCCTCACACCTCCACCACCCCAATCCTATCCCCATCCATTATCCTCCACCACCTCTGTTGTACCCCTTCCCCACCCCATCCTCACCCCTCCACTACCCCATCCACACCCCTCCACCAACCCCTTCACACCCCTCCACCAACCCCTCCACACCCCTCCACCACCCCATCCTCACCCCTCCACCACCCCATCCTCACCCCTCCACCACCCAATCCTCACCCCTCCACCACCCCATCCTCACCCCTCCACCACCCCATCCTCACCCCTCCACCACCCCATCCTCACCCCTCCACCACCTAATCCTCACCCCTCCACCACCCCTCCTCACCCCTCCACCACCCATCCTCACCCCTCCACCACCCCTCCTCACCCCTCCACCACCCCATCCTCACCCCTCCACCACCCCATCCTCACCCCTCCACCACCCCTGCACCACCCCCTGCACCACCCCCTCCACACCCCTCCACCACCCCCTCCACACCCCTCCACCACCCTAATCCTCTCCCCATCCATTATCCTTAAACTTGACAGTTGGGAATTAATGTGCCGCCATAGGGCTAGAATTTGAGTGATTAGTGCAATTGTTTCAAATGGCATTAGTTTTCTTGCGACACTCCCATTCCCTCTGTCTCCTTTTCTCCTTCCGATGACGTAGTTCATGAAAGATTTTGTGTGGGGACTTTGTTGTTATCGCAGCGAGTTTCAATAGCCATGCTCTTTCTATTCCTCTCGGGGCCCCACCATAACATTTTTAGAAAAGATTGATGTGTATGGCAATGAAGGTGAACTAGTGCTTGTGTGTTCAAGTTCATGTTAGTGACTGTATCAAAGAATGTTTTAATAAAGATCAAATTTGATTATTCAATACTAAAAGATCTATGATAAGCACAGTGAAATGAATTAACATCACAAGGAAATTCCCTGTGCATAATTTTGAGTTTAAAAAGTAATTTTCAATACTACTAATAAAGCTATGTATTTAGATTTTATTGAATCATTTCAATATTACAAATGTTTAGAAGTACAAATACTAAATTTGTAACTGAGCATTTGGTGTCTCATACTTAACAAAGTATTATAATATTAAAGTTTTGAATAAAGCCTGACACCAAATGTCATTGCCTCTCATATTTGGTCAGATCTTTAAGCTCTCATAAGTCTATTAACCTAATACAAGGATCGGACATATATGTACATATGTTCTAACATCTTGGACTAATTGCCACAAATTCTCCTGTACACTTGTACTGTTGAGACCAACACGAGTATAAAGGAGATATACAACTCTGATTCTGAGGTGTACTGTATCTAGCTATGGACGGTTGTACGATCATTCTAAAAGATGACATCACAACTATCAATCGCTCGTCATGCCACAACATGCACAAACAACGCGCAGTGACACCCAAGTAATTAAATGTCTCCCTCGTTTGAGCCGCTAGGTGGAATGTGATCGGGGCAATTGCGGCAATGCTGTTTGGCGATGAGTGGCTGAGATTGAAGTAATCAATAGTAATGGGATCTTGTCTTCTTCATCTCTAGGTTGTTATACAATAGGAATGCAAAGCTATAACAGATACATTTATAAGTCCATGTACTAATGGAAGAATTTGTTTGTTTGTTTTATTTGACTGCTGAGAAAGCATTGTATGCTTGTAAGTAAGCAACTACATGTAGGGGACCAACGGCTTTAAGTCCTCTCCAAGAGACTTGTTAATGAGGATTAATGCCTTACCAAAGGCCAATAGCACATCAACTAGGTTTTGAACCTGGGACCTCCCGGTTAAGGGGACCACTGCTCTACCACCGAGCAACGGTGCCTCCTCCTGAGTCAACGCAATGCATTGTGTACTGCATTGCAAAGCCCAGTTACTTATATTACTGTTAATTGTAAATTATCATGGAGAATAATGAAATGGATTTTTTTGGGGAGTCTTTACAACAATCATTTTACTTAAAACTTTCCACTGCTTGTATAGCATTCATGTCATGTTTCTAAGATAGAGTTATATTTCCTTCCAAATAATGGCTATCTTTGTATCTCTGATAATTTGTACTTTGTAACTTTATCTCAATATTTGAGGATGAATGTTTAGCAGATGAGTATAAAGAAAAAGAAGAGATTGGAGGAAAATAAAATTTAGATGATGTATAAAAAGGGTCAACTTTTGATCACTTAATTCTCTCATTCCCATAAAACATAAAGTCAATAACAACTTCCAATAACTGATATAAGCTACTGAAAATCGTTGCATTTGATTGGCTGGGAGCAAATTTGTCATAGAAATTTACATTTGTTATTGATAACAAGTTATATAAAACAGGACCCTAGGGGATTATGTAAGCAATTAATTAACAAATTACCAGTGTCACCTTGATAGTAACCAAAGATTGTGAAAAGAATATGAAATAAAATTCAGTCTGGACAAGACAGATAATATATGACAATAGCCCCCTCATTCTACAATTGAACTGATGCAATATTACCTTGATTTCTTTATTATACCACCCACAGTTTCAATGCCATGATGTTACTGTATTTCAGATGTACTACAACAGTTATTTGACCCAAACTCAGTTGGTTACCAAAAGAAATTTTGTCCTCTCTGTCTTTGAGTCAGTTGTAGCATCATTATCTATTTCCATGCAGTGATGTTACTGTATCACAGATGTACTGCAACAGTTATTTGACCCAAACACAGTTGGTTACTAAAAAGTAACCTTTTCTCTCTCTTTGTATCAGTTGTAGCATCATTATCTATTTCCTGTATGCAACATCCCGCCCGACTGGAAGCATGAGGCCTGTCCTCATCAGCTCGAGATTGCCAAATATCTTGCTATTTGGACTATCTTGATCGCAATTTATCCAGTTAATTTGCGTCTTCATCAGCCCGAAGTTGCAATTAGCGGGATATTTAGTCGAGAAAATCATCCCAAGATATCTTGGGTTAGTTTGCAAAATATTTCGATATTTCTCCGGTGCATCTTCACCAACCCGAAGTCTCGCACTATGCGCGAACGCCAAGCAAAATATCTCGAGCTAATTTCTTGAGCTGGAGTTTCAAGTTTCAATGTCAAGTCTCGAGCTGATGAAGACGCAATTTGTAACTTCTTGATTATTTCCCAAATCAGAAATAGCGTGCTATTTGGCAATCTCGAGCTGATGAGGGCAGGCCTATGGTCTTAACTGCGGCCACCAACGCTTGGCTTTAAACGCTGCCGCTTCTCCCCCATTGTTAACACCCTTTGACGCTAAACAAGATAAATGCCTTCACTACTAGGGAGGTCTTCTATCTGGGGACCATCTTTTCCCCAAAATTCATTTTCTTCAGGATAAATCTGTTGTGGGAGGAGAGGAGCGTATGCCTCAAGGCCATTCATGCAATTGAATGGTCAATCAGAAATGAAAATCTGAAAGCAATTTTCCACTTTTCTTCTGTCTTCTTTGGCTTTAGTTTCATTCTATTCTTATCTTCTGCCTTCTTTAATCCTCTCATTCAGTTCCTAGCCTCTGCCAAATTATTCCTGTGTCTCTTTCTGAACGACATCTAGATGTTGCCTTTGTGATTATTTTATAAAAAATACTGCAAAATTAAGCAAATTTCCTATGTTCTTTTATTGTCTCATTCATCTCATAGCCTCTGCCTTTTG